>NC_134013.1:62548863-62852272 GCF_040712315.1 Castanea sativa | reverse complement strand
AACTCAGTGGTGCTGGGGCAAGGGTGATTTTGTGGTTTTGATGTGAGAAGAAGTCAAAGGGGAAGAGCAAGATGAAGGGGGAGAAGAAGACAATGATCTCCTCCACAAGCACTAATCTCTTCCACAAGCATCGATCCACCGATCCAGTCGACCCAGAAACGCTGATCTCCACCACCAATCCACTGATCCACTTTCGTTGACCCACAAACGGCATCTCCGCCGACGCCGCCAATCCATAAGATATCTGTTGGTTTGTGTGTATGGGTGTGTTTCTGTGTTGTATTGTTCTTGTGGGTGTATTGGTTTGTAACAAAGGAGCAAGAATATGAGGGAGAAGAGAAAAGCATGAGTTCATTTCAGAGTTCGTTCCAGAGGAAGAAGAGAGAGAAAAAAGGGAGCCAAATTGGGAAATTAATAAAATAATAATGTGCAAAACTACAGTAACCGTGCATATATGCACGTTAATGTAGCAATTGTGCATTTATGCACAATTTTACACCCATTGATATGGGTGTTTTTTGGTCAACAATTGTCTTTGAGAAGCTCTAATAGAAAATAGGAAAAACAATTTGACATATCTACATCAATGGCTATATAGTTTAAAGGAAAATTTATTTTTAACATAAGTAGAGTCACTATGTTGTATATGTTAGGGTCATATTTTTTATGTAATTGACTAATTCTTTAACAAAATGCAATTTACTTGTAATTGGGTAGATCTAAGTTGGGTTTAATGTATGAAGAAGTATATCGTTCAAACATAGCAAGTGATATCATAAAAGACATGAAGGTCGATCCAAGAAACAAGTGAAGAAAAGTTGTTTAATTAAGTCTTGACACAAGCTCGACAGATCTTGCGACACAAGCTTAACATAAGCTCAATCTATCAAGATCTACGATTTCAGAAATCCTAGATATGAAATTCGGGCCATGATGACTTAAATGGTTAGGGCTTCTTTTCTTACAACCCTAATCATATATAAGGCTTATTTTAAAAGTCATGATACATAGAAACAAAGACCTAGAACTCATATACTCTGTGAGAAGCTACTGCATTTGTGCACCGTAGGGTTTTTGTAACCAAGTGCTTCTTGATTTTCACCGTGCAAAGGAGTTAGTTACAAATTGGAGATTTGCGCAACAAAGGAAACAAGGCTACTACAATATCAAGTTTGTTGGGTTAAGATAGCTTGACCCCAGTTAATCAATTCAATTACCCAAGTTGATTAAATAAGTTCAATTGCATACGAATTGTGGAGGTACCAACAAATCACCAAAAATACTAAATGCAGTGAAAAATAAATTTGACACAGTGATTTGTTGACAAATGGAGAAAACCTCACAAGGCAAAAACCCCACTGGGTGATTTTAAGGACACCACTCCCAATAATCCACTAATCAACAATCAAACGTTACAAGTATAAGGAATCTTACCAACTACCCTGGCCTATCCTGAAATACCAACCTACAGTTGAACCTTTGCTCCAATACACAATTGGACTTGATCTTGTAGTGGCCTTCCTTCCCTTGATGCACAAACCTCTAATTTGTGACTTACCCTTTGCATGGATCCCAGTACGTGACTAAATCTAGCAACTTAAACAGATGTTGTTAGCTATAAAGTTTTTCACTTCATCAACAATGAAGATCTGGAAGCACTTGGTTACAAAACCCTATGGCGTATAAATGCAGTAGCTTCTCACATAGAAAATAAGTCTCTTGGTCTTTGTATCCATGTGTAAAGGCTCTTAAAATGAGCCTTATATATGTCTAGGGTTGTGAGAAAAGAAACCCTAAACAATTAGAAAAGCCTAGGCAGGATTTCAGATCTAGAAATTCTGAAATTGTAAATCTCAATAGATCCAACTGCTGTCGAGCTATCTATCGAGCTTCACATTAAGTCTCGATAGCAGGCATCTATCGAGCTATTTGTCGAGACTTAATGAACAACTTTTCTTCACTTGTTTCTTGGATCAATCTTCATGTCTTTAATACTTGACTTGAACAACATGTTTTTTGAAATATTAAACCCATCTTCGATCTACCCAATTACAAGTAAAGTGCATTTTGTCAAAGGATTCACCAATTACAAAACATATGACCCTAACAATCTCCCCTTTTGGCAATTTGTGACAAAACCCAAAACAAAAATTATGAGAGAAGTCTAACACAACTATCCCATAACTTACAAAAGTACATAAGTCTAACCCCACTACGAACACTTGAAAAACTTTGTAAGAAGAGAGATCATGGTATGGTAGACTTGCAACCTGTCTTAACTAAAACACTTATACAAGATTCATCAAGGTATCAAGTGTGAAACATAGACAAGTTCTATAAAAGAAGAAACATATGTATAAAGAGAGAAGAAATGACACATGAGAGATAAGGTGAAAAACATACATCATCATATATATAGAAAGAAGAATACCATGTATGTAAAACAATGGTCACAAGACCGCGGTACATGAATTGAGAAAAAGATACATCAAAACCAGGTAAAAAAATGGTTACAAGACTGCGGTACAGGAAGTGAGAAAAAGATACCCCAAAACCTCACTACATCCTTCAAAGCCCTCTCCCCATATCTAGTATATCCTATGCTAGCTCTCCCTTAACATAATGACTATTCTCATATACAAAACTACTTCCCCTTTTTATCACAAGTGACAAAAGGTGCATCACTAAGAAGTCGTCATCTCATCATTACTAGAAGAGTCAAAACCATCATTATCATCATCATTTCCACCAGAAGAGGACACCTCAGTAGGTGAAGGTGAAGGTGAAGGCGCGAAACCACCAAGGCAAGATTGGCGGCGAGCAATGTGACCGATTCTGGTATTCATCAGACTCATCAGATAGATACTCAAGACGACTACCAAAATCAGCACCCATGTGCTGAAGCTGATCCATGATGTTAGTGAGAGAGACTTCTGTCCTAGAGGAGGAAGAAGGGGCAGATGTAAAGGAGGGTAAAAGGGTAGGGGTTGCCTTCACCGTCTCCACACAAGGCTGCTTTGCAGCCAGTTGCATTGCACTCCTCTAGATGGACTCCTTGCTTATGGCACCTATGACATGGAAGTGTGGAGAGGGAGGAATGGTGACATGCATGTGTGTGAGGATGCCTGTGATAGCTGAAGGAAGGATGAGCTTTTCATGTGTAGCAGTGTCTCGATAGTAATCTATAATAGATACTATCATGTGTGATGGAAAATCTATAGAGAGATCCTACATGAGAGAAAGAAGAAAATGAGCACGAGGCTCGGTAATAGTGTTATAGTGTGACCGTAGAGTGAGTACAAAGATCATCACCATATTAAGGATCCTTAGACCCTTAGCAAACTCGGTTGTGGAGAAATTTAGGGTACCTCCCTACAACATGGCCTTCTCACAAAATAGTGAGGCCAACTCATTTCTAGAGATAGAAGAGAGACGTTGATGACTATGGTAATTTGGATGATCCAACCTAGGGATGCGAAGTACCTCGTAAATGAGTTCCGAGGTAACTACGATATGTGTACCTCGGACTATCATAGTAAACCTAGGTATAGAGGTATCGATGGCATGCATGTTGGAGTAAAACTCTTGTATGAACATGTCAGGACAGAATGAATTAGCGTTTCGAATGAATTGCCCAGTTAGAAAAGTTCTCAAAGAAGTCATATTGTGCCTTCTCATCACGGAACTGAACATAATTAGAAGGGAAGGGAGCAGAAGAAGAGGAAGAGGAACCACAATGTCTTATCAGGTTCTTAGAAGGGACAGACTTTTTAGGTGCCATGAGAAGGAAGATAAACGAGAGAGAGAAAGAAGAGAAATAGAGAACACAGCAGGACATGAGACACAGAAAGAAGAAAAAGACAACGTGCAATGCATGATAACGCGTGAGCATGTTACGTGCTAATGAAATTGCATCATGGGCCAAAAACCCAATCCAATCTAATAGCACTCACAAGATATAATTAGTCACACAATCCTAGAATGCATGAAACATTGTTATAATGGGCATAGAATGGAATGCATGAACATGTGAGATCATATTAACAAAACCCAACCCAAAATTTTTCATAAAAACTCAAAAACCCCAAATTTTCCCCAAAACTAAAACCTAGGTCACAAAAATGCATGAGGAAAAAGAAAAAGAAAAAGAAAGATTTAGAACACTTACCAAGGGATTGAGGCTTGGATTAGGTTGAAATCTTGAGTGGAAGAAGGTTTTTCATGAAAAGAAAAGGTTTGGATAGAGAGAGAAGAGAGAGAGATCGAGATATTTGATTTGGATCAAAACTGGGCCGGACCTCAGAAATATATATATATATATATATATATATATATATATATATATATAAACAGTACAGCTAAATAGATCGAAAAGGTATCGAGCATCTATTGAGAAAAAAATCTCGATAGATCAAGAGGTATCGAACATATATCAAGTTGACTGAGACTCCAAAGAAATGGCTCGATGGATCGGGCTATCTATTGAGAAGTATCGAGAAAACCTAGAAATCTTGAGGAGCTATCGAGGAGGCATGTATCAAGGAGCTGTTGAGCAAGTGTCAAGATGCTATTGAGAGGTTTGAAAGGGAGTTTTCAATGAGGAGAAGCAGCACAAGATGAATGCAAACAAGATAGACACCCAAACAAGCAATCAAAGAGCATGTTAAGCATAAAAACACACCCTCAACTCTAGATGCAAAGCATTTCTAAATAAAAAACACACTAAACAAGTCTAACTAATTTTATTGAAAAAACATGCTTTGACAGTTTAGAAAGCATATACTACCACATGTATCCCTTGTGATTGGCAAATCACATTGTACGTATACAATAGTATCAAGAGTAGAGAAGAGTATGCTTGTTGTATGTGAAACTTTTGCAAGAGAGCATAAGTGAATCATTATATGAAAAGTAATGATATAGGAGGATCAAATACATTCACACACAATCATAACTGTTTGATGGGAACCATCATCTTCGAGGTACATCATACAATTCTCACATCTCCTAGAAACATGCTTACAACCATATTAAAAGCATTTTGATTCTTTTTGTTTTCATGTTCTTTGCATATTTTTCTTTTAAGCATATCATGCATAGGGATATAGAAGAGAGAAAAGAAAATACCTAATTATGTAAGCTGAACATCTTGATTTTCCTGTGCAAGTGCTACACCTTACTGAGCATTGCTTTTATGAATTGCACACAGATATTTTATGATTGACGAGTTTAGTAATGAGATGGTTATTTATGCATTTCTCTTAAGATTTTCTAGTCCTTCTAGTCCTTCTAGTCAAGAAGAGTGATTTAAGATATGAAAGATAAGAGATCAACCAAATCATACAAATCACATAAAAGAGCCACAACGCTCACATTACTTAGTTGTGCATGACGATGCTTATCTAAGCTAGAAGAGATACAAAGTTTAGAAACTTTGTTTCAAAGGCCATCCGAGGTACATAAGTACCAATATACATATACACACACTGTTTTTGTATTTTTATGATTTTTCACTTTTATTTTATTAAAACAAACAAAAAGAACAAACAAAGCAAGCATATAGAAAGAAAATATAAAAACTGGACTAACTCAAAACAGAAAAACATAAAACAACAAACACACAAGCAACAGGGGAAAGAAGTGATGGAAACACTTGGAATCCTTTTCCTTCTTGATGGGAAACCTGGATGGGGATCCTTTTTTTTTTGCATGAACATTTGTTTAGATGGATAAGAAGGAGAATTGAATCCATTGAAGTTCGAAAGTAGTATAATAGCCTTAAGAAGTTCTCCAAGAGGAGCTAAAGAAAGTTGGAGTTGAGTTTGATTCTCCAGAGATGACACACTATTGCTTTGTTGAGTGGCTAACCACTTATAGCAATTTGGATGAGTGTGCCCAGATGCTTCACAATAGTGACAGAAATGAAGCTTCTTTGGTTGAGATTTCTTATTGGTGGAGCAATGATTATTTTGCTTAGTCTCTTTCTTACCAACCTTAGGGGGTGCTCCTAGAATGAATTTTTCTTTATGACTTTTATCCCACTCACATTTTCAGTTTTAGAATCAATTATCTCAGAGTTATCATTATTAGCAGGGGATAAAAATAACTCTATTTAAAACATTAAAAGAGGTATTGTAAAAGGAGAGAGAGTGATCATACTCGAAACCTATTTTGTCAGATGCAAACTTCTAGAAGTTTAGCATTTCACCAGCTTGGCACTTAAAGTCCTTTCCAATTATGCTCTAGCTTGAAACAGTTCATCATCCAGTTTCTTGGTCTTTTCAACAAGAAGATTGTTCTCAAATATCAGTGTTCCAATGGTTTGATTAGCTTCATCAACCTTGGTGGAGAGTTCCTCACGTTCCAACTCCACTTTACTAATCCTTTGATTCTTCAATGCCAGTGATCTTGGCATAGAATCTCTCTAGAAGAGATTTCAGGATCTTCCCAACAATCTTGGGTTCCAGAATCTATTCTCCAAGATTGAAGGTTGAGTTCACTATGTCCTTGAGTTTGGCATAGAATTCATCAAATGACTAATTCTCATCCATCCTTATTTCCTCAAAACTAGTAGTAAGCCTTTGGAACTTGGAGTTTTTAACAGTTTTATGCCCTCGTAGATATTTTGAAGAATAGTCCATGCTTCCTTCGCATTGTTAGTGGAAAAAGATATTCTTGAATTCTTCATTAGTCATAGCACTAAACAGAGCATTTAGTGCTCTACTATTAAAATTTGCAGTTTTGATCTTGGTATCATCCTACGTTGCTGGTGGCTCTTCAGGTTTCTTCCAACCTACTTTAACTGCAAGCCATACTTTCTCATCTAAAGACTGTAAAAAGGCTCTCAAGCGTACTTTCTAGTATGCATAGTTAGTACCGTCAAATAAAGGAGGAATGATCAGGGATTGCCCACGATTCATAACAGTAGGAGTCAATGGATCACACAGCAAAAATTAAAACCTAATCAGAGTGAACCTGGCTTTGATACCACTTGTTAGGTTAAAATAGCTTGACCCCGGTTAATTAATTTAATTACCCAAGTTTATTAATTACATTCAATTGCATACAAATCATGGAGGTACCAATAAATCACCAAAAATACTAAATTCAGAAAAAAATAAATTTGACACGATGATTTGTTGACAAATGGGGAAAACCTCGCAAGACAAAAACCTCACCTGGTGATTTCAAGGTACCACTCCCAAGAATCCACTAATCAACAATCAAGCAGTTACAAGTATAAGGAATCTTACCAACTACCCTAGCCTATCTTGAAATACCAACTTACTGTTGAACCTTTGCTCCAATACCTAATTTGACTTGATCTTGTAGTGGCCTTCTTTCCCTTGATGCACAAACCTCCAATTTGTGACTAACCCTTTGCGTGGATCCTAGTACATGACTAACTCCAGCAACTTAAACAGATGTTGTTGGCTGCAAAGTTCTTCACTTCATCAACAATGAAGATTTAGAAGCACTTAGTTACAAAACCCTATGGCGTACAAGCACAGCAGTTTCTCACAGAGAAAATAAGTTTCTTGGTCTTTGTATCCGTGTGTGATGACTCTTAAAATAAACCTTATATGTGTCTAGGGTTATGAGAAAAGGAACCCTAAAAAAATGCAAAAGCCTGAGCCGAATTTCAAATCTAGAAATTCTAAAATCGTAATTCATGATAGATCGAGCTGCTGTTAAGCTATCTATCGAGCTTCACATTAAGTCTCAATAGCAGGCATTTGTCGAGCTATCTGTCGAGACTTAATGAACAACTTTTCTTCACTTGTTTCTTGGATTAATCTTCATATCTTTAATACTTGACTTGAACAACATATTTCTTGAAGTACTAAACCTATCTTAGATCTACCCAATTACAAGTAAAGTGTATTTTGTCAATGGATTAGCCAATTACAAAACATATGACCCTAACAAAGTTCAATTACGTATTGAAGAAAAGGTTCAACTATAGGTTGCTATATTGGGATATGAGAGGGTAGTGGTAAGATTTCTCATAATTGTAACTACTTGATTATTGATTAATGGATTCTTGGGAGTGGTGACTTTAAATTCACCCGGTGAGGTTTTTGCCTTGTGAGAGGTTTTTCCCATTTGTCAACAAATCACCGAGTCAATTTAATTTCCACTACATTTAGTTTATTTGGTGATTTGTTGGTGCCTCTACAATTTGTATGTAATTTGATCTAATTAATCAACTTGGGTAATTAAATTAATTAACCGAAGTCAATCTATCTTAACCCAACAGTATAGATCTCCCTTCAAACCATGATTTGTATCAGACAACCCTTTTTTACGAAATAATTATATAAACAGAATTATCAGCACAATATAAACAGAATTATAAGCACAAAAGGAAGGAATCATACTTTTTTATAGTTCATCATGTTTCTTGACCTTATGCAGTACTTGCGAGAGGGCTCCCAATTCTTAATGAACTTACACCATGGTGTAGTATATATTTTTTTATTTTTTAGAGGAGGTTGTTGTTTAAAGTAAAACAATAGGGCAAGTGAGTGACAATTTCCCAAAATTCATGGGAGGTCATTATAATTTTCCCAAAAACAAAGTCCAAGCTATAATAAATAGGGGGTGTTTGGCAACTCGACCAACTAAGAACAATATAATCGGTTTTAATTGTTTTCAGTTTGATTAAAAATTTATTCAAAATTGGAACAAATATATAAATGCACTACTTGAACCTTAAGATTTTCTTCAAACATACAGAAAGAAGAAACCAAAAAATAGCATCAAAGTCAACTGCCAAAAGAATCAAGCCAATGAGTCTACACAACTCTAAATATGTATATGACTCAACAAGGAATTAGCAAAGGAAATAAAAAAAATGTAATTAACAAATAACAATCCACATCATGTTTCAAGCAAAAAAATCCTATTTTAATTCTTCAATTCCTACCCTCCATATAAAATTCTTAACTCACAATTCAGATTTAATAATGTAAAGCTACACTACATATAAAAAAGCTCTAACCTGGATCACTTAGAAGACAATAAGCTACCTGTTGGGTCAAAAAATAGAAAATGATTAAAAAAAGAAGAGGAAGGAAACCATGAATATACAAGAAACAAACCTTACAGCTCCGTTAGGTTGCTAAATTATAAAAATCTTACATTACAATGAGTAATTATTAAAACCAGAGAGAGAGAGAGAGAGATTTTATTGTTGGGATTGCAGGTGGATGTAGAAAACGAAGCTTGATGATTTTTTATGGGATAGTGCTTTGTTGTTGGGATTGAAGGATGAAGGTGGATGTAGAAAACGAAACTTGATGATTTTTTATGGGATAGTGCACTATTGGTGCCTAAAAACTAACAACTCACCAAAATTATATTAAACAAAGAGCATGATCAGAAAGATTTAGCCTATATTGAATAAGAAGGAAATTGAACCAGTTACAAAGAATCTTTTAACTCCATATCTTTTAATGAAACAAACGTGTGCAAAACAAATTAATCATGATCCAATGTTTTAAAATTAAAGCACAAAAGTTGTTAAGGAAGTTGAAAACCATAATTCTTGCTATTTGACATAAATGAAAACTGTGGGGACTAAAAAGACCTAAGTAAGTATTTGGGCATTGGGCTTTGTTGATGGGCGCTAATTTGTTTAAACTAAAAGCCTCCTAGAACCGTAACTCGGCCCATGAGTCGAGAGTCCGAAGATTCGTCCGAGGACGAACATCTCCTCGTACAGACCCACGATGACCCTGGGACTCGCCAGAAAGATCAAGGCAAGGTTACGTAAAAATCGTTGGATAAAAGGGGGACTTAGGTGCCCTCCAGACGCAACGGTGTGAGGGAAATATCTTATGAAAAGGCTGCCACATCCACATTAAAGACCCTACACCTACCTCCCTGGCCGCATTAATGGGGGAGTGACCCCTGAACAGTAGAATTAAACTTTCCAGCTATTATAAAAAGACTTCAAAAAGGTGGTGGAGAAAAAAGATGATTTTTGGGGGAGGGGCAGAAAAGAAACTAAGAACTGTAACTTTGGCATAAAAGAGAAGTAATATATAAATTGTCCTCAGCTTACGTCCGAGGAGGTTCCCTTGTCATATTTGTTTATCATTTGCAAAGATTGTGGCATTATAGCCTGCTTGTCACGTTTCCAATACCCCTAAACTAGATTGCAGGCTCATACTCTACAAATTTCATTGTTTAAGGTTCATTGGGCCTGAGCCCACGTGTGTTTTTGGGTCCAGGTACAATTGAGTGCTTACAATTGGTGCTGTCTGTGGGAATCTAGTGTGAAAAGGAACTGGAACACCATGGCAGGTTTAGGCTCACATCATACAGAATCTCAAGGATCGCAGCCGGAGGACCTGTTTGAACGCCTTGAACGCTGGAAGGATCGAGAGGGTAGCGTTCACACCGAGTATCCTAGGACGAGTCGTGCTCATACTGGAAGCGCCAGTACCGCCCATGAAGATGGTGCTAAAGCCATACAGAAGGAGATTGATCACCTTAAGAAGAAGCTGCGCTGCGTTAGGTGCAGGCGTGCTTCACCCTCATCCAGTATCTCTTCCGGGAGATCCCGGGGAAGTAGTTAAAGCTCTAGGTCATGGTCGCCCCCCAACAGAACGTCCTCTGGTGAAGAGGATGGGCTATCGGGTCGTAAGAGCAGGAAGCTCCCCTTTAGGGGCTTAGGGAATGATGCCATGAGCCGGGTGTTGCACCAGCTCTCCAAATCCCCATTCTCGCACAGGATTGAGAATGGGAGGCTCCCTAGGAGGTTCACCCAGCCCACCTTCACCATTTATAATGGCCGGACTGACCCGGTGGAACATGTGAACCACTTTAACCAGAGAATGGCTGTCCATTCTCACAATGAGACTTTGATGTGCAAAGTCTTCCCTTCTAGCCTGGGACCTGTTGCTATGAGGTGGTTCAACGGTCTTAAATCAGGGTCTATAAGTTCGTTTGGGGAGCTGACTAGAGCATTTGCGTCACGATTTATTACATGCAGTAGAGTTCCTCGACCGTTGGACTCACTGTTGCCTATGGCTACGAAGGAGGGCGAGACGTTGAAAGCATACTCTGACAGGTATTGGGAGATGTTTAATGAGATAGACGGAGATTTTGACGAGGTGGCGATCAATACTTTTAAAGTGGGCCTTCCAACTGATCATGACTTGAGGAAGTCCTTGACCAAGAAACCTGTACGGAGCGTACGTCGCCTCATGGACCGTATTGATAAATATAAAAGGGTTGAGGAAGACCAACAGCATGGGACAGGTAAGGCAAAGGTTATCCCACAGGAGAGAAGGGATTTCAGGTCGGACAGGTATCACAACAGCAAGCCGAGAAGAGATTACTCTGGGCAGTTTGGCTCGGTGGCACCTCAGACAGTTAATACTGTGTTCCGAAAGCCGGTGCACCAGCTACTGGAGAAGGTCTGTAAGGAACTCTACTTCAGATGGCCCGGTAAGATGGCAGGGGATCCTGCCAAGAGGAATCAGAATCTCTATTGTCAATACCACCAAGACTTGGGTCATACTACCGAGGACTGTCGAACCCTCTAGAATCACTTGGAGCAGCTTGTTAGCGAAGGAAAGTTAAAGCAACACCTATACCAACCCAGCAGGCAAGGTAGTCAGTCTGGCTCGAATAATCAGAGGAATAACCCATTTCAGCCTCCGTTAGGAACGATCAATGTTATCTTCGCTACGCCTGGCAGGACAGGCTCATGTCCTACTAGGGTGATGACAGTTTTAGACTCCCAAGCCGAGGTGGGGGGCTCCAAGTCGAAGAGATTGAAGCTAAATGTGCCCGTTTTGGGATTTTCAGAGAAAGATAAGATTGGGACCATCCAACCCCATGACGACGCCCTAGTGGTTACGCTGAGGATAGGGAATTACGATGTGAGAAGAGTAATGATTGATCAAGGCAGTGGCACAGATATCATGTACCCTGATTTATTTAAGGGGCTAAAGTTGAAATTAGAGGACCTCACCCCTTACGACTCGTCGTTGATAAGTTTTGAAGGGAAAGCCGTTATACCTAAGGGACAGATTCGCTTACTCGTGCAATCTGGCTCCGAGACGATCGAGGTGGATTTTATCGTGGTCGATGCATATTCCCCATACACAGCTATCCTTGCTTGGCCCTGGTTGCACGCTCTGGGAGCCGTTTCCTCCACCTTGCATGTTAAGGTGAAATTCCCTTCAGGAGAATGCATCGAAGAGATTCTCGGCAGCCAACTGATGGCCAGGTAGTGCATATCTACTACGGTGTTGCATTAGGCTAGAGCGCAGTCCTCAACCTCGGCTGAGAAAGATCTATAGCAATTAATGACTCTGGGTGCACCCGATGCAGTGTCAGCGGCGGAGGCCGTATACGAAGACCTTGAGAAGTTTTTGGTTTCGAATGATCCCGAAAGGTTCTTCCAGGTTGGGATATGTTTACCACACCAGGAGAAGATGGAGTTAGTGGAGTTTTTAAAGAGCAACATTGATGTTTTTGCCTGGGACCCCTATGAGGCTCCGGGTGTCGAACCAAGCTTCATTTGTCATCATTTGAACGTCAATCTTGCTATCCCTCCTAGGAGGTAGCCCCCTCGGCGTTCCTCGAAGGAGCATTCCGAGGCCGTTAAAGAAGAGGTGCTCAAGCTCAAGAAGGCGGGAGCTATCAAGGAAGTTTTTTATCCAGAGTGGTTGGCGCATACGGTCGTGGTTAAAAAGAAGAGTGGAAAATGGAGAGTGTGTGTAGACTTTACAAACTTAAATAAAGCTTGCCCAAAGGACTCTTTTCCGATGCCCCGCATCGACCAACTAGTGGATGCTTGGATGAGTTTCTTGGACGCCTTCCAGGGCTACCACCAAATTCCACTAGCGGCAAAGGATCAGGAGAAAACTGCCTTTATTACTCCAACAGGCAATTATCATTATAAGGTGATGCCGTTCGGGTTGAAGAATGCTGGGGCTACTTACTAAAGGATGATGACCAGGATGTTTGAATTCCAGCTTGGAAAGACCATTGAAATATATGTGGATGACATGGTAGTGAAGAGCAAGGTGATATCTGCGCACCTGAAAGATTTGGACGACACTTTCCAAGTACTTAGAAAGTACAGGTTGCATCTTAATGCCTTGAAGTGTTCTTTTGGTGTGAGTTCTGGGAAGTTCTTAGGTTATATGGTCACTCATGGGGGAATAGAGGTGAATCCTACACAGGTCAGAGCTATTTAAACCTTACAGCCACCTCGGAATCCAAATGAAGTTCAGAAGTTGACCAGAATGATTGCCGCTCTTAGCCGGTTCATCTCCTGGTCAGCTGATCGATGCAGGCCTTTCTTCCAACTGTTGAATAAGTGGAAGGGGTTCCAATGGTCCGAAGAGTGCGTTGTAGCCTTCCAACAACTTAAGGAATATCTGTCCCGGCCACCCATTATGTCTCGGCCTGAGGTTGATGAGGTCCTGTTTACATATCTGGCAGTGGCCGTCCATGCAGTCAGCTTGGTCCTCATAAGGAATAACGGTAGGGTGCAAAGACCGGTCTACTACGTCAGCAAGACGCTGAATGATGCCGAGGTGTGCTATCTGCTTTTGGAGAAAGCACTTCTAGCTGTAGTTCATGCCACGCGGAGGCTTCCTCATTATTTCCAATCCCACACCGTTGTGGTCTTAACCCAACTGCCTCTCAAGTCAGTATTGCGTAGTGCCGACTACTCTGGAAGGGTGGCCAAATGGGGAACTATTTTGGGAGCCTTTGACATCAAATACAGGCCGCGTACCTCGATGAAGGGCCAGGTCCTTGCAGATTTGGTGGCAGAGTTTGCTGAACCATTGTTGGAAGAAACTGTGAAGGAATCGCACATGGATGAGAAATCAGTTGGTGTGATTACGAACGAAAGACCTGTAACTTGGAACATATCCGTTGATGGGGCAGCTAACCAGAGAGGGTCTGGTATCGGACTCGTCCTGGTATCCCCCGAAGGGATTATATTCAAAAAATCCTTAAGGTTAGCGTTCTCAGCTACTAATAATGAGGCCGAGTACGAAGCAGTCTTGGTTGGCATAAGCATGGTATATAGGATGGGCGGAAAGGAAATTCATATGCTCTCGGATTCCCAATTAGTGGTCGGCCAGGTGACAGGAACCATGGAGGCTAGGGACCCCAGGATGCAACAATATTTGACCGAGGTTAAACGTTTACAATCCAAATTTAATTCCTTTATTTTGTCTCATGTTTCTAGAAGTGGGAATACACATACAGACTCTTTGGCTACCATAGCGACGTCCTCGGCTCAGGGTTTGCCTAGGATTATCCTTGTTGAAGATTTGCTAACGCCAGCTCTTACCACCGTGGGGGCAGCCCGGATCCATTTGATAAGGCATGGAATTAATTGGATCGATTCTATGATATCTTTTCTGAAAAACGACGTTCTCCCTGATGACAAGTCTAAAGCAGACAAGATCCGTCGAAATGCACCGCGTTTCTGGTTGTCCGAGGATCAGAAATTGTATAAACGGTCCTTTTCTGGACCATATTTGTTATGCGTCGACCCTGGAGCAACGAGGGCGCTTTTGGAAGAACTGCATGAGGGAATTTGTGGAAGTCATACTAAGGGAAGGTCCCTAGCTCATAGGGCACTGACACAAGGATATTGGTGGCCCAATATGCAGAGGGAAGCTCAGGACTATGCTAGAAAGTGTGACCAATGCCAGAGGTTCGCTCCTAACATCCATCAACCTAGAGGAGTACTTAACCCTCTGTCCAGTCCTTGGCCCTTCGCTCAATAGGGATTAGACATAGTAGGACCATTTTCGAGGGCTGTGGGAAACAAAAGGTGACTGCTTGTGGGGACCGATTACTTCACCAAATGGGTAGAGGCTGAGCCCTTGGCAAATATTATGGATGCTGATTCCAAGAAGTTCGTCTGGAAAAACATCATCACCAGATTTGGAGTACCACATACACTCATTTCGGACAATGGCGTCCAATTTGATAGTAGAGCTTTTAGGAAATACTGTGGTGATATGGGCATCATAAATAGATATTCCACTCCAGCTTATCCTCAGGAAAACGGTCAGGCCGAGGCCGTTAACAAAGTGATAGTTAGTGGACTCAAGAAAAGGCTGAACGATGCGAAGGGCAAATGGGTAGAGGAACTACCACACGTTCTATGGAGGTATCGAACTACGCCGCGCAGATCCATAGGAGAAACACCATTTTCTATGACTTATGGGGCCGAGGCAGTGATACCTTTAGAATTTAATTTTCCCACGTTGAGGACGAGTACTTTTAGCCCAGAAAATAACAACGGCCTCTTGGAAAAGAGCCTAGATTTAGTTGAGGAACGGCGAGAGACAGCTATGGTCCAAATAGCTTATTATCAGCAAAAGCTTAAACGAGGGTATGATGCCCATGTGAAGCTCAGACCACTCGCGCCGGGAGATCTGGTTCTGAGAAAGGTTGTAGGTACTGCTAGAAATCCAGCCGGGGGAACTTGGGACCTTCCCGCTCTCTTTTGGGCGACTCTCTTGCCCCTTTTGGTTAGAAGGCCGCTGAGTACGTCCATCTCTTCCTCTTCGGAATCGTCTTCGGGATAGGCAACTATTAAGCCTGCAACTCCAGAGGCCTCGGCAGGCTCTTCTTCCTCGTCAGATAGCACGATAAACTGGTTCCCTCGGGGTCTTTCGATGTCCTCGAGTTGGAACCGGTCTATCTCATCGTCCAACATGTGCGAAGAGGATACTTGCTCCTCCGGAACAGCAGTTGCTTGAGAGTGCATCGAAAGAGGGATCGTCGCGATAGGTCGCGTGTAGAGAATGGTGTTGGGATTGTCGAGGATGTCGTGGTCGGCAAGAAAGTGCGGTCTTGCTACGTGTATCCTCTTACGCCTTCTATCCCCCGCGATGATGGCGTTCTCTATCTCCTGGAAGTCCGAGAATATTGGGTCGTAGCCTAGTATCAAGTGGGCCGCTCTAAGTTGCAAGTCTTTACTCACAAATACTTCTGAGCGCAGGACGCGATTCAGATCAGCAACGTTGCAGTGGCTCAAACGAGGGCGCACGAGTTGTTTATCTGTAAGAAAGAATACCAACAAAGCCAAGCACGGTTAGATCTGCAATGCATATGAGAAATGGAATTGGATGATGTGTAAAAGGAAATGAACAAATAGAAATTTTTGAGATTGAAGTACGGGGTAGAGAAATGAACTCCTAAAGAGTCACACCTGGGTCTCCCCATACGACCGGGCAGTGAGGGCCATCATGCCAGTTGCCTGAGGCGATGAGGTAGTCGTCCTTCATGCCTTTATTAGACTTGGGCAGACAGGAAATTAGCCTAACTACACTGGATCGTGATTTGATGTAGTAACCTACTTTTGTAAGTTTGTGGCACTCATACATGAACACGACGTCGTGCCAAGTGAGGTTCAAGCCCATCTGCTCATTTAGAGCGTCGACACTTCCTAAGACCCTAAATACATTGGGTGCGCATTGGTCTGGGCACAACCTATGGTTGCGAAGGTATTTCCTAGTTACGCTTCTCATAGGGAGGGCCATCCCACCTTCTATGAAGGCAATCATGGGGATAATAACCTCTCCCGTTTTCCTAGAATCGCCTACGGCTTCTGCTGGACAATATTTCAAACCCACATCATTGGGAATGTGGTATTTGGCCCAAAAGCCTTCCATCCCAGCGGCAGTATCGACTAAACACTTAAATCTACCCATGTAAAAGAAAGGAAAATGCAAGTTTGAAAAAGGTATATGGTTAAGAAGGAATCCGAGGACAGAATCCGAGGAGAAAAAGTTAGAGAAAGTAAGGACTTACGAGTTTGCGGTTATTCGAGTTTCCATGGGTTTCTGGAGAGAAAGGATGATGATCGACGCTTTGATGTGATTGAGTTCTGAAGAAATGAATGAGGGCGCAGTTTTCCAAACGTCATGACGTGCGAGAGGCGGCCTCGAAGTTGGATTTCTCCCGCCCAAATTTTCAGGAGATGATGGGGACCGTTGGATGTTCATCTCACCATTGAACGTGGGGAACAGGGTGTAACTTGCAGTCATAAATGCGTGCGTTCTGGAAATCGAAGCGCCAAACGGCATTTTTAGGAATGAAACGACCCCCACACGCATGGTGATGTACGAAACGTGTGGAGGTAGCACTAGTGGAATCAAAACCCTATTTTTCTCCTTGGATGAGGAAAAATAAATTTTTAAGGGGCTATTGTGGGGACTAAAAAGACCTAAGTAAGTATTTAGGCATTGGGCTTTGTTGATGGGCGCTAGTTTGTTTAGACTAAAAGCCTCCTAGAACCGTAACTCGGCCCATGAGTCGAGAGTCCGAAGATTCGTCCGAGGACGAACATCTCCTCGGACAGACCCACGATGACCCTGGGACTTGCCAGAAAGATCAAGGCAGGGTTACGTAAAAATAGTTGGATAAAAGGGGGACTTAGGCGCCCCCCAGACGCAATGGTGTGAGGGAAATATCTTATGAAAAGGCTGCCACCTCCACATTAAAGACCCTACACCTACCTCCATGGCCGCATTAATGGGGGAGTGACCCTTGAACAGTAGAATTAAACTTTTCAGCTATTATAAAAAGACTTCAAGAAGGTGGTGGAGAAATAAGATGATTTTTGGGGGAGGAGCAGAAAAGAAATTAAGAACTGTAACTTTGGCATAAAAGAGAAGTAATATATAAATTGTCCTCGGTTTACGTCCGAGGAGGTTCCCTTGTCATATTTGTTTATCATTTGCAAAGATTGTGGCATTATAGCCTGCTTGTCACGTTTCCAATACCCCTAAACTAGATTGCAGGCCCATACTCTACAAATTTCATTGTTTAAGGTTCATTGGGCCTGAGCCCACGTGTGTTTTTAGGTCCAGGTACAATTGAGTGCTTACAAAGACCATGATGGCTCAAAGAAAATAATCATATGAAATGGGTTGTGAATTTTGTGTTTAAGGTTAAAAATTGAGAAAAACATAGGGCTTTCATGGAGTTTCCACGACCCAATTCCCTTAAGAAGCTGTGATGGACCTGAGAAATAAGAATTCCTGTCGTATGTATGTTTGTTGAGTTGAAATAAATACCAAAACCACAACTAATTCCCTTTTTATCATCTACTCCTCTTTCTCTCTCCATCTCTCAACCTCATGTCGAAACCCATAAATCATAGCATTAGATAGAATGCATGCACAAACTTAAGAGTAATATACTATTGAAGGGAATATTATCCCGAGCAAAACCAAAACTGAGATTAAAGAATTAGAATTATTAGAAACAAACTCAAAGTAATATTTATTGAAGGAGTGTGAAATAGACTTGTAGTGGCAAAGAGAGAATGGTGAAGACTTGGATTGTTGGAGCAAATGCAAGAAAAGGTATTGTTTGGAGGAGGCGAAGCTTTGGCTGTAGGTTGAATGAATGATTGTTCAGGAGGGATAAAAGATGATGTAGAACAGACAGCACATGCCTTCCTAGAGCAGCACAGGCGTAGGAAGTCATAATGCAAGCTCAAGGGGGGGGTGTCAGTAGAGGTCATCGGGGCGACAATGTCGGAATTGTACGAAATTTGGCAAATTGAAGGGAAACAGAGTTTTGATCCAGACTCATATAATATGAGCATCACCAAAATTTAGGCGAAATTCCTTTGTTAAGGCCCCGAAAATAGTGTTTTTTCTATTTATAATAATATTTGCTTTTCCTTAATAACTTTTAGTTTAAAAGTCAGAATAAGGTCTCGTCTATTTTGGGACGACCCTAAAGACCAATAATTTATGATTTTGCATTTAACTCAATTTCGCCATTTTTGGTAAATTTTGGTATTTTGTCGCCTAATCCCATAATTAGTGCGAATTAGGGTTTTAGATGTTTTTCTCAGTATTTATATTTTTTTTATACCCGTTAAGGAAAATCAGACTATTATCAATAAACACAAACGTTTTGTCAAATTTTCTTCTAGTGGATTCTAGTTTTTATTTCCTTGTGGATTCAGGGAAACCCCTCGTGGATTTGAGATTTACTATTCAGAAACTAACAGTTTAGTTTCTGTCTATCAAAGAAAGCATCATGTGTGCTTTCTTCAAACTTCTTCGATATCAATTGGTATCGGAGCCTTGACTTACCATGGTCTGATGCCTAACTAGTGAGACGGTGACCACCACAACAATGATGGCAATGACGACGCCAACAAAACAATCCTCACTAGGGCCTAAGTTCCTTGATTTTTTTAATGAAAATCAACAGTTTCGTGATTCAACCCAACGTAATCTGGACCATATTCAAGAAGTGCTTACCACCCTACTTAACCAAAACCCTAATCTTGATGACAAAGAGCGACGTGATAACTGAGCACATGGCCCTCCCCATCAAGGTCCAAATCGGAATAGACAACAAGACTACGATGAGGAGTATGCGAGAGAGTCCTTGGGAATCATCGTGGTCCTGCGAGGAATGATGGTCGAGATTATTAGGAGTAGAAGGACTATCGGATGAAAGTAGTGTTACCTTCCTTTAATGGTAATATCTCCATTGAAGAAAGTATCTGGATTGGGTCAGTAATGTGAATAGGTTTCTCAATTATATGGATACTACAGATGACAGACAAGTGTGTTTGGTGGCTTACAAATTGAAGGGAAAATCATCTGCTTGGTGGGATCGTGTTTAATTAAACCATAACCATGAATGAAAGCTTCTGATATGATCATGGAGGAGGATGAAGAGGTTAATGGCAGATCGGTTCTTACCACCAGATTATTAGCAGGAATTGTTCAGACAGTACCAGGATTGCAGGTAGGGTACTCGGGCAATTAATGAATATATGGAAGAGTTTGACAAGTTGGCAAATTGTAATGATTTGGAGGAAACTGAAGATCAACGGATATCCAGATATGTACACAAATTGCAAGTTTCCATCCGATCAGGTATCCTTACAAACCCTATATAATTTAAATGAGATTATAACCCTATTTAAGAGAATAGAATAATAACATCTCAGGACAATTTTGAAGTTTTCCAACTGAAATTCGGAGCCACCAAGTTCCATTGCTAACAAAGGTAAACAACTCATGTTTACGCCACGATTACAACCCATGGTTAAGGAGAATAGTGGGGTTAACTAGTCCATAGTGGCAGTAGCAGGTGATGGAAAAATACATGTTTGTATTGCATACAAAACATACGCAGTGGAAAATTAATGGATCTACTTCATTCGCAATTGATAACATGTTCTATGTAAATTTCAGAATACAAGAACAAGAGAGTGTACCTTGGTGTGGTGAATTTCAAAACAAAGATTAGAAGTACTTGGGAACACATTTAATCTTCACTCCAATTCCACTAACGCCCAAGAAGTGTGGTCTCTCAATCAGTTATATATGTTTGTTCAAGAGAGAATTAGAGAGTGTCCAATACTCACATATAAACCATTTCATGTTCTTATATGATCTTAATGAAAAACTACTTATATGAATTCTATTATTAGAACCCCTTAATTAAAATTCTGTATGCTTCTCTCCTTATATATATAACTGATTATCTGATTGGGCTAGCTTTTTGGGCCATTCCAATTGGGCTCTAGTAGGTGGCTTGGAGTGGGACCAAAAGGGAACAAATAAAACTCTAGCTCCAATGGGTTTTGGGCTTTTCTGTCAACTCTTGACAAGTCCAAAGTTACCATTAATTATATTCAATACCACTATATGAATATAATTGCACTCTAGGCCTTATTAATAAACTATATCCCAAGACTTTATTATACATGCAACCCCTTCATTAAAATATTCGTAGTAATACAAAGTCATGAATATAGATTGCCACTTTGAAGATTACTACATCTTAATCTTTGAATACCCAGTTTAATCATTTATGTTATTCATCATATATTTATGAAATCCAATTTCATAAATATATACTTTAGTAACTCCTTACTAAAGTAGTTGGGCCCAACACTCTGAATAACCAAACCCATTGAATTTATCTCAAATGAATATTTTATATCTCCGTTAAGAGATTATGAATTCCATCTTGAGAATATATGTTCCATCAACACTAAATGCCTGCCCAACATACTGAGGTTTTGATCGTGACTTATAGATCTCACTCCTGATGTATCAAAGGAACCTACACCTCATGATCAAGTCCATTATTCTCTCAGGATTTAGAGTTGATGTAAATAGAAGTCGTGAGATTTTATTATTCATTTGATATTCGTTAGGAGAATAATAAATTTCACAACGGTCTAGTTTAATATGTCTTAACTCTAAAAACTTATTAATATATCAACTGGAAGTCTCCACTTCCATGATCAAGACAAATCATCTTAGTTGATATGTTATAGTTTTCACAGATAAAATGTCCAATTTCATCACCAACTACGAACTAAAATTCTGAGTTTACAAAGAACTTGTGATTTATATCTTCTGTGACTTTTCACATAAATCACATACTATGCATCTCATGGACTAAGATAATGTCTCATTAGTTCATTTATAGATAGTCTTATATAATTAAACAATTTAATTATTTATAACATGCCAATAAATTGGATTTTAGGGCATAAACCCAACAATCTCTCACTTGCCCTCAAAGACAATTTACCATATATCCAACACTTATCTCCCTTTACAGTAATTCATAATCACTCTAAGGCAAGGTTTGGAAATAAGTTTCAGCCAGATTTATTGCATAAATTATCTTTTCTACTACTACTTCTCATGTACTTATATCTCTCTAATGAGATTATACTTACGCTTAATATGTATTTTCAACACCTAGGATGAACACATATCTTGAAGTCCAACTTCACAAATCACAATCAAACTACAAGTTAGTATTTGTACATCCAGTAACTATCAAAACCTCACTTTTGTGGACAAGCATATAATCCCTCTTTCTCCTAAGATATTTGAGTATATATTTTACTCCCACTAAATTAAGTGATCTTTGATTCAATTGATATTTTCTTACCATTTCCACCGCAAAATAGATATTTAGCCTAGTATTTAGCATAGCATAAAGACTTCCTATCGATTTGATATAAGAAACCGTCTTATTATGCTCTTCCTTTCATATGTCTTAGGACTATAGCCTTTATAAAGGAACTTCAAACTTAAAAGGAAAGAATCCTTTCTTGAAGTATTACATGCTATATTTGGCTAGAATCTAATCTATTTAAGTAGTTTGAGATAAACCCAACATTCTAATTTCTGAATTTTAACAAAGTTAAATTCTTAGGATGGCTAGTCTTTCCCATGTACTTTATATCAATCTGGATTAGACAACAAAAACTCTATTGTTGACAATAACTCTACATCATTCTAAATGATTAGAATGTCATCAACATACATTAAGAGATTTATTATTCTATATAGCTTTTACACACATAAGGCCTTTTATTGCTTGATCAAAATCAAACAATTTGATTTCTTGATCAAAGATGATATTTTATGATTTAGATGCTTACTTTAGTCCATAAATGGAATTTAAGCAACTTGCATTCTAAACACTATTGGTTATTTGCTATGTATAAGTCTAGTTACATCATATAGATGGCTTCCTCAAGATTGCTACTAAAAGAAGCTTTCTTGATATCCATTGTCAGATTTCATCCAAATGAAATATAATGGATAAGAAAATCTTGATAGAGTCAAACTTGACTATTGGTGAAAAATCTTTTCATAATCGGACCATTTCTTTCTGAATGAATCTTTTCACCACTAGTCTTGACTTTGAATCAATCTCATTTTTCTTATAGACCTATTTGAGAACAATAGGCTTAATGCCACTAGGTGCGCCTACAAGTTCTAGACTTTAAATAGAATCTAATTCTATTCACATAACCTTGATCCAGTAATCCGTATTCATATCATCTATTGCCTTTACGTAGGACCGATGATCAAATTTATATCCTTGTGGAATGACTTCAAAAGTTTATCCCAAAAGTATGAATTTATTTGGTAATTGATAATCCTCCCATTACGATATTGTACTGGTGTGTTAGTTATATATATAGAATAATGCTTTATGGTGTATTTAATACAATCATCTCATTTCTAAATGTATTTTATAGTTGTCTTTCTACAAATTCTGACATTTTTCTTTTAGAACAATTCTACATTTAGCTTTAAGATTATTCACATAGTCATCATCAAGAACTTTGTATTTGTACTTTACAAACATCTTGTCTTCTTTATGACTACCAAAATAATCTTCTGCAATTCCTTTTGGATACCCATCATAAACACACATTTTTCTACCTTTCTAGCACAAGTGCTAGACATCTCCAAAAGTGGAAGTATCATATACTAGGTTTTCACCCAATCCACAATTTGACAAATGTCCTAGGAACAAACTTTTGAAATCAACTTTAGAAAATGTATAGTAATTATTAGAGTATATCTCCAAAAGAAATAAGCAAATGGAAATATTTATCATGTACTTTGCTATTTCTAAAAGAGTCTTATTCCTCCTTTATGTATGCTATGACTTAAAGAAATCATTGATACTATATTCCTTTACAATAAAGGAGTCCTAGATCATATTATCCTCTAAATAGAATTCATAGATTGGGAATTTAACAAAATAATGGTTCTAAAAGCCCATCTTTCACCAATCTTGAATACCATTTAGATTAATAAGATCTAGACATAAGTGTCAAAACATACAATATCAAAGGATGGAAACTTTCTCTTTAAAAGGTAAAACATGTAAATTTTCATCTAGAAAATAATCATGGACAATGCTTAGCTTTACCAAAACGGAAACATTTTCCTTTTGGTCATGCTTTTAGGTCTAATTTCCTTTTGGCAACTACTAGGGCAACTAACTTGTCCAACTGTTTGGTATTATAATTCCTTTTCTTACCACCCTTACCTTTCAGTCTAGGCTAAGAATTTGAATTAAATCATATTGATCCTAGCCTTAGCTTTTAGAATGTCTTCCGTTGCGTAAAATTCACTCATCAATTCAAAAAATATAAAAGAAATTTATTTTCAAAACAATTTGAATTGATCAAATTATTCTAACAAGGACTTGTGGATCATATCCATGTGAGATTAACATTTAATCTCTACATCCAAGAATTCCAATTCATTCAAAAATAAAAATATTTTCATAAAATGGTATAGAGTTGGAACTCCTTAAGCTTTTCTTAGCACTCAATATGAATCATGCCAAAACTCTCATTTACACTTAATATGAAGTTTAAGTCTTCTACTAAATCATGCATCTCATGTTGTAGCACAATTGAGATAGAAGCCAATGTAACATTTTAGCATTTCAATGGAGACTATGATAAAATCATAAGCTATCTTCCATCAATGCATCATGCATAGGAAATTATGACAATGCTAAATCGAAACATATTTATGTACTTCAGCTCCTTTAAGCACCATATCTAAAATTATTTCTTAGTTAATGTGATTCAATTAAAATAGTAGCTAAAGAACAAAATTTTATGACAACTTTATTTTGAGACTATGAACATAATTACAGGGACATCATATTTTGCATCCGTAACCATATAATACGAAACCCGAAAACCATACTATACTAGGTGCAACGACAACCTAATCCCGCAATTCAGCATAGAGTGAATACCAACCGCTATGATCAGGAGAGAAATATTCTCATTATTAATGCTATCATGGTAAATCTTACCAAAGAAAAATAATTTGCCGCTTTTCCTTTAGCCTCTAAGTAATAATAGCAAGAACTCAGCATAAAGGATACTATCAAACTTAGTCTAGTGTACACCGTTGCCTAGAACCATGAAACAAAACACCCTCCACATGGAACGCAAGGTTCGAGGCCAAGACGAGGTGCTTGCCCACACCACTATAAATCAGGAAGTTTAATCTTGCAGTACCATGAAATAAACATCCTCCGCATGGAATGCAAGGCTCGAGGCCAAGACGAGATGTTTACCCCACACCACTATGAACCGACAATGGAGGCCATGAGATCCAACCCTTGTATCTCTTTCCCACTAGAAATTTTAAAACAAGTTGATTGTCATGAAATTATTGTGATCTAATCACAATTTTAACCCTACACATCAAATGTGTTTAATTGTTTAAATTCAATGTGATGTTACTAAGTCATGTCATAATAGCGTAACGAACATTCACGCAATCACAAAAAAGTTTAACCTTGCAATCTGTGAAGTAAATGCCCTCCGCATGGAATGCAAGACTCGAAGTCAAGACAAGGTATCTATTCATATTACAACAAACTTAACAAAAGGGTTATTTTAGTACTCCCACTCTTTATTTGGGTTTTTCTTAAATAATTGTGATCTCATCACAGCTAATAACCTTGCAGTTGTTGAAGACTCTAATCTTATTCGAATCACTATCTAAAATGGAAGTCCTAAACTATTTAGGATTCCTTAAACTCTAATGGATCAAAATTAGTATAGAATTCTATCCTTAACTTATTTGAATAAGAATTCTAATCTCATTAGAAACTATATGCCTTTTAATTAAGCTTTAACCTCATTAAAACTTCTAATTAAAATAAATTAAGGACTTTCAATCATGCAACACTTCCAATCTCATTAGAATATTTACAAAAAGAACAAACCCCAAACTATTTAGGACTAAGAGTTTTATTTAACTAACACCATTGATCTTAGTAGGTCTTTTAGTTTGTAAACATGTGTAATCTAATCACAGATAGCCTTGCATTTTATACATTTGATCGAAAGAAAAAAAAAATGAAAAAATTCGAACCAAACTTCAAAGGCATTTTCGTGAGAATCTCGTGACTAAGCTCTTCCGGCAAAAATGGGTTAAGGCAAAAAAAATGAAAATACAAAATTCAAATAGAAACTTTCACGACTGTCTCGCGACTGATTCGCGAATAAAGCTTACCCGCGAAAAGTTTTGTGCTTCAGAGGCATTTTTCGTGAGTTACCTTCTCGCAAAGTTAATTGCAAAAAACGCATGTTTTCAGTTTTTAAAGGGCAGATGTGGACAGTTTTCAACGGTTTTCATGAACAAACAATCACCATATGAATATAATAGATAGAATATGATATCAAATTTGAATTCCATTGATGCTATAGCCTTAAAGATCAATTTAAAATACTTAAATTCATATTTAAACAACATCAATATCAATTTTCATCAAATCATAGTTTCAACAACCATGCAGAAAATTAAATGCATGATCTTCTAACAACATGAAACTATTATCTCTAATTCCAAAACTCACAAAATATGTTATTCAGATTCGAAATTGAAGACTGCTCTAATACCATTTGATGGAAAAATACATGTTTGTATTGCATACAAAATATACGTAGCAGAAAATTAATGGATCTACTTCATTCGCAATTGATAACATATACTATGTAAATTTTAGAATACAAGAACAAGAGAGTGTACCTTGGTGTGGTGAATTTCAAAACAAAGATTAGAAGTACTTGGGAACACTTTTAATCTTCACTCCAATTTCACTAACGCCCAAGAAGTATGGTCTCTCAATCAGTTATATGTGTTTGTTCAAGAGAGAATCAATCAATGCGTAACAAAAATTTTTGATTAGCAAATCACTTTGAAATTTGGAGATACATAGTATCACAAATAAATTTTTTTTTATAGTACTATAATTTATTTGTGCAATATTCTAGACTCCTGAATGGAAACGAAAAATTTATTCGGATGAGTCTGGTGAAACAAGTTGTTTCAGAATACCTCCATAACCAATGTCAAAGGCATCAATTTCAACAATTTTGAAAGCATTAACAGTAGGGATACCAAGACAAGGCAAAGTTTTAACATGAGAACTTGATTTGTTTAACAAGGGAAGAATGAGTATCAGACCAAGGAGGAGGATTATTTTGTAATCGATCAAAGAGAGGTTTTCATTATCTCCTTAAGTCCTTATAAAACTCAGTAATGTAGTTCAAAGACCCAAAGAATATTTGTAACTGTGTTTTATCCATAATGACATCAGGAAATTTATTAGCAAACTGAATGGCTCTATCAGTGGGACGAATTTGTCCTTCAGAAATGTCATAGCCAAGGAAACGAACCTCTATTTGAAATAGTTCGATTTTCTTTGTAGAGACAACAAGACCATTATGTTTGATAATATCAAGAAATGTATATAAAATTTTCCAATGTTCATCAATTGATTTGGAATAGACAAGGACATCATCAATGTAAACAATGGTGAAATAACTAAAGGAATTGAAGATATCATTCATGATATTCTGGAATTCACTAGGGTCATTCTTAAGACCAAAAGGCATAACATTCCACTCATAACATCCAAAAGGAGTGGTGAAAGCAGTCTTGTAATTATCCGTTTCACGAGTTTGGACTTGCCAAAACCTAGATTTCATATCAAATTTTGAGAATATGACAACATCACTTAACCTATGTACTAGGTCATTCTTATTGGTGATAGGATACCTAATCCATTCTAAAAATTTGTTCAAAGGTTTGTAATTGATAACTAGACGAGGAGCCCCTCTTTCAATTTCAGCATTTTTTTTTTAACATAGAAGGCAACACAAGACCAGGGGGATTTGATATTCCTAATCAGTTTTTTAGCAAGCAAATCATGAATTTCCTTTTTACAAAATTCAATAGTTTTAGTGTTCATTTGAATGGGACGGGCTCTAGTAGGAATGTTCTTCTCACTAAAATCTTTAACATAAGGTAAATTAAGAATATGCTTTTTCCTATGCCAAAAAGCATTGGGAATATTAGAACAAACATCATTAATTAAAACCTTATAAAAATTAATGATTTTAGATTGTAATAATTTATTGGAAAGTTGTTTAGTAATCTTCTTATATCTAACTTCTTGCTTAAAAAAATTTCAATGTTTAATTTTATCACGAATCAGGTTTAAGGAATTATCAGTATCAATTTCAAATTTTGAAGCAAATTTAAATTTCACTTTCTGCCCAAAGGAGTCAAAAGTGATACCATCATGTTCAGTAAGAAAAGGATATAAAGTGTTTATAAAAGGGATGCCAATAATCACTTTATCAGTCATGTTTTTAACAAGAACAGAGGGAATTTCCAAAAAAAAAAAAAAAACATAGCCATGGCAAACGTGAGCATTATTTAATTCATATTTGATTTTCATTTAAGTACCATTAGTAGAAAACAGTTTCAAAGTCGATTTTTTATAGAATTTTTCATAGCGATAACATTAAATTCATATTCATGGCAAACAACAATTTCAACTATTGAAAACCATTTTGGAGGGATCAATTTGTTAATAAGATTGAGTCTATTAATATCAATAGAAGCGATATCAGAAAGAGGAGCTTGTTGATTGGGGTCGTCTTCATCTTTCTGCTCATCAAGCTCGCTATCAGTCTGTTCATTATCAAGTTGTTTATTGATATTTAAAAGTAACATTCTTGTTTTAAGCCAAAGTTGCCATTTTTAACATTTTTTAAATCTTTTTTTAGCTCAATGATTTCTTTCTTAATAATAGTAATTTCATGTTGTAAATCATTAACAGTTATCTCTCTGGACTTTTTTTTATATTAAATCTTTCCAATGTTTCATCAAGGCTTATTTTTGATTTCATCTTTTTATCATTTTCATCCTTAATCATGGTTTTCTTGAGTTTTTTAAGATATTCTTCTTTAAGCTCAGGATTATCGATTTGGCTTATCAAAGTTTTTTGCAAATTTTCTTGTTCTTCTCCTTTGGTTAAAACATTAATTGTTTTGCGACCTTTGGATAGAACATTAATAGTATTGCAAAAAGAGTCTCTACAACCAATTTTAATATTAGTGGAATCAGAAGTTTCACTATTAGAATGATAGCCAAAATTAGTTGAGGAGGGAATATCATTTTCTGATGAATTAGATGAATCAGAAGATTGTGATTCAAGGATTTGGAGCAGATCTTCTTTATCACTGTTATTAATATTTAGCATATTAAGTTTATTTTTCAATTTACTAGGTTTTTGTTTGCAGTCTTTACTAAAGTGACCAAATTTTCTACAATTAAAACAGTTTCCTTTACCAAATTTCTGCTTATCATGTTTCTTATAAACATTTTTCATCCTATCATAAAAATCATTACGTTCAATAAAACGTCTTTTATATCTTTTACATTTGTAATCTTTGTGGACCTTATCATGTTTCTTATTTCTTTTTTGCCTAGCAGGAGTAATTTCTGGGTAAACCATATTGTTTTAACATTTTTTCATCATTACACATGTTAATACCAAATTTTTTAATGGTGCTAAAAATATCACCTTATATTAAATCATCATAATTAATAGTACCATTTTTATCAATTGATTATTCTTTTACCTTATGAGAAAAATGAGGAGGCAGGCCAGCAATAAACTTCTCTTTCCTTTAAGGTTTCAAACAATCTTTCCGAGGCATTACTCGGGAAATAAAAACATCTTGGTATCATTGGTAATCAGACATAGCAGGACAACATAAATTGTTTAAATAGTCACTAATACAAAGTAAAATATCGACTCCATCAAGAATACCTTGGCCAATTCTTTCATCAAAAATGGGTAAACCGTCATCATCTTTTTTTAACAGCCTTTTTAATGGATTCTCTAGACTCTTCGGTAAGATATTTTTCCCACCAACCGCAAAGGGTTCCAGAAAAACTAGTGGTAAGAAGATCAACAATTTCAGCATGGTCAAGATTATGATTGGTAATATAAGCATTAGCAACCATAGACATATGACACATTTTATTAATAATTTCTTGTTCAAGTAAACCTTCAATATTTCATTCATAAAGTTTCTCAGCAGAAACAGAAAACTGAGATGGGATTGGCTTTTCCAACAATTCTTTTAACTTCAGGTAATTCAAAAATAGGTTTATCAAAGGTCTTAGATTTTTTAGAATCAAGAGCAAAGGAAGCGGAGTCAAAATCTAAATCTTTGGAAAAAGCAACCTCTTCTCTTTTCCTGGAAATAGCACGGGCAGTACTAGTGGAAGTAATATTCTGCTCAGATTTTATTTTTTGTAGATCAAGAAGCATTTGTTCAACTTTTTCAATAGTTTTAGTCTAGGTGGTCTTAAGGCTCAATTTTTGCCTTTGACCAGGTAAATCAATCAAAGGTTTTTCAATTTATGAAGAAGAAGTAGGTTTTTCAATTTTTTTCTTCAATATGATCAAGTTGTTGGCCAATAATATGTAAGGAATTATTAACAAAATTGTTTTGTTCAATAATCTTTTTTGTTTCAGTAGAAATAGGGGTGTTAACATCAATTATTTCAGCAATCTTGAAAGGGGAGGCCTTTATCTCAGTCCCTTTACAGTTAATAATAAACGTATCAAGGGGTGGATGACTAAACCGAACAAGAGTTTTATCTTCTTTAACAAAATTTGATTTTTTACCATATTCAAAATAATTTTTGAAATACTTTTTGAAACATAATAGTTTTCAATGAAATCAAAAAAAAAAAAAAAATTTGTTTCTGTAATTCATGCAGTTTTTCTTTCCATTTTCTTTTAACACAATCTTTTCTTTCTACTCAAAAGTAGCATGATAGGATTTTCTTTTTTCTTTGTTTTTTTGCAAATTTAAACTCATCAAATAAAGTTGCCATATCAATAATAAAGGCTTTGTTTAAAACTCTTAGTTGGCTATGAATAATAGGGGTTTGAAAATCAAGAGTAGTAAAAGCTTGAAAATTAGAAGCAGTTGGAGACCCGGATTCAGTTTCCTTTTCTTCTTCAATGACATGCTTGCCATGTCTAGAAAGATGCTTCATTTTCTTAGTATAATAAATAGTGCTTACTTGGGAGTTATCACTTGCAACCCCTTTCAGCTTTAACTCAGGTTTTTCAAAATTCTTTTGTAAGAAATCATTGAGATCTTGATCTTGTTTTGAAATACTTTCAGAAATAGTAGATCCAACAAAAGAATGTCTTCTTCCGTTAATCATAAGAGATTTGTTATTATCAAAACTTATTTTAATAGTTCCATAAAGATATTGTTAGATATGGTCAAGATTTAACTCATCAAAAGCAAACTTAGCATGCTGAGATTCTTGTTCCAACAGCCATTCTTTAGGAAGATTAATATCTTTCCATTGAATCATTCTTGGGATTTGAACCTTCATATCAAGAGTGGAACATTGGATTAACAAAGTCTTGTCACCAATATTTTTTAGTTCAGCTTTAGGATTAAGAGTAGTATTTAGCAATCTATAATAAATGCAATAAATGATAGCAAGGGGTTTACTGCCTTCATCTATATCGTAACCAGATGTCAAGATATTTAAAGTTAAAGCTTTAACAATATTAGGGTCATCCAAAGTAAGAGTAAGATCAGGATGATAGTTGAAATAAACAGAACCATCAAACAAAGATGAAGTAATCATGCCAAGAATACTAGTACGAAAATCTTTAAATCTAGCATCTCTTAAGCACATAAGCACAAAAGCATTAATACCTTTTCGGGTAAGGGGTTTAACAACAACTTGAATCAAGCCAATATGCAAATAACTGAATCTTTTAGCAAAAAAAATTATTAATGCATTTTCGTTTAAATAAACAGAATTTCTCATGAGTTTTTGAAATAGAATATGTTTGCTCAACAATTCTGACACTAAACTCATAATTGAAAGTAGATTGGTAGTTTTACAGATGGATTTAATATCAACTTTAGGAATACACCATTTTTTACAATCAGTGAAATCAGTTTCTTTAATAGAGTAATCTTCCTCATTTACAATATCAAGAAGGATGCTAGATCTGGAGCTAACAAAGGAATTGGATCTAAATAATCTATCCATTATATCCTAGGTTCAACACTTACTTGTTATGTTTATTTTTACAACCATTGCATTTTGTAACACATACCCTAATCAATCCCTACCTCACATGACCTCACCCTCTCCTAGCTGAACAGGCCTTATTGTTTGGTTTAGCAAATTCACTTTCCGACAAGGGTGGCGCCAACTGAGATAAGAACAAAGACACAACGTAGAAAGTATCAAAAGTTTGGGCAGAACAGACAGAGTACAAAGAACACAATACCACAATCACCAGTCAGAAGAAGATGGCTTTAATACCACAAGGGGCCAGAAGTGCACAATATATATATATATATATATAAGAAGGATAGTGCATTCATTAATTTAGGAAGGCCAAATTAGCCTAAACAACATGATGAATATCTGGTGGTACATCTTCCATCAAGACAGTTAAATTGGCCGAAGTAATTTCCCTTTTAAAAAAAGAATGAGTTGCATTATTCCCTTGACGAAGAAAAAGGGAAAAACTTATGCAAGAAAAGAGAGGAGAGAGTATTTTTCACATCTTGAATTAAGTGTCCACGTAGAGCTAGAGAGGGTTCTCTGTTCATAAGATCAATAAAAATAATCTCAAAATCCCCCTCAAAAGTTGCACAATTGATTCCCACTTCTAGAGCGAATTCCACTGCGCGTTTTACTACCAGTGCTTCGACTTTAGCCACAATACTAGGAAGGAAGAGAGAGAGAGAGAGAGAGAGAGAGAGAGAGAGAGAAACGATCACTAGACCTTTAAAGCTACAAATCACCACGCCTAACCCAGCTTTGCTTTCCTTAGTGAAGAGTGCTTCATCATAATTCACTTTGAAGCTATATGGAATTGGAGGTCTTCATATGCTTGGCTAACCGATGGACTTTTTTGCCAAATAGCATAATTTTAGAAAAAATTTAGGAAAAAAGTATCCGGTCAAACTTATTTAGTTATATAACACTTTTTTGAAACTCAAGTTTACCAAAATGTTTAGAACTCAAGTTTGGTAAAATCAAGTTTCACTTGGAACTCAAGATTGACAAACTCGGGTTCCAAAAAAATGCTACATAACTAAATAAGTTTGACCATATACTTTTTTCCTAATTTTTTTTCCAAAATTATGCTATTTGCGGCTGACCAATCCTAGGCTTCACAACCACTGAGTTTAAAAACCGATGCTCTTCTCTTCGTTCTTTGGATACTTCAATAATTTGATTTAAGGGGCAAGCTTCTTGGTTCCTTCGTAATTGGTTGCGACAATTCCACATAGCCCAACCACCCATAAGAGCCAACAAATCTAGATCCTTACTAATGAACCAGAAATTTATGTTCGTCAGTATACTAAGTTCGCCATTCACCCAGAGAAGACGTTATGCATTTATTACAATCATTGATGACAAAATGTAACTGACGAACCAACGGTCAGAGAATGAGCTGTGGCCTCTAGATAGAGATTCTGCAACGCAGTAGCCGTTGAGCATAAATGCAGCACATCATTACCCATTAATGAGGCATACAACTATAAAAGAGAAGATAGTAGAAACCTAAGGTACGCCAAAATTACACACAAATACTCCATGAAATCACTCTCTACTCATTTTCCCTTTAGAATCTTTCTCCCTTACTGACTTAAACATCAGAGGCGGTTTGGCTGACGCCACATCGACGTGTTACTCTTCCATCCAGTTCATTTTGCAGGTTTCTCATCTACAGCGACGACCCCATTCACAGCATCGTCCATCCGCTACAACAAGGAGCTTAATTGTTGATTTTCTGCATCATCAGTTTGGCGCCGTCTGTGGAAAACGCTAATCACTCAAGCCATCTTTCCTAGTGACAAAAGAGTTCCTCGAAGTACAAGATGGAAGTAGAGACTACACCTCAACCAAATGTTGTGCAACAACAACAAATCCAAGCCCTCTTGGCTAATATGGAAAAGCTGACTCGCCAGAACGAAGAACTACGAAAGACAATGAAATCCCAAGATGCAGATCATCGGCAAACAAGTGAAAACCAAAATGACGAAGAATCAAATTCTCAAGCCAATAGGCGAGACAAAACTTCAGGAGAAGATTCCACTAGGGTGGAGAATGAGCTTTGCAACATGAGGAAAGAGGTGGATGAACTAAAAAGTGCTATGAAGGACAAAGGTGGAGAAAATCTAGATGGGATGATTCGAAGAACAGACTCACCCTTCACTACTGAAGTATTGAACCGTCCCCTCCCACCAAAATTCCGTCTCCCATAATTGGAGTCATATGACGGTTCCAAAGATCCATTGGATCACATTGAATCATTCAAGACGCTGATGCTATTACAGATGACCCCAAATGAAATGATGTGTAGGGCGTTCCTAACAACACTAAAGGGAGCAACCAGAGTATGGTTTAGCAAAATACCCTCAGGAACCATCGCAGACTTTGAACAACTCAGCAAGGGTTTTGTTCATCATTTCATTGGTGGGTAGAGGCATAAAAAGCCAACTGGCCATCTTCTCAACATTCAACAAGCAGAAGGAGAATCACTAAGGTAGTTCGTCACTCAGTTCAACAAAGAACTACTGCAGGTAGACGAAACTAAAGATCGAGTCATCTTAACAACCTTCCAAGCAGGATTGCTACCAGGAGATTTCTTCTTCTCAATTACCAAAAGTCCACCAAAAAAAGTAGTGGAGTTGGTCCGTAAAGCCCAGAAGTACATGAATGTAGAGGATGCAGTGCTCACAAAGGAAATGAAGGTGAAAAGGAAAAGAGACGAAGGAACAAACAGCAATCGGGATAAGAAGAAGGAGACACGAAGTGGTGGATAGGCCATAGGGAAAAAGAAAGAGCTTCTAGATAGGAAACCCAAGTTTACCAACTTCACTCCACTAATAATGCCAATTGAACAGGTCATAATGTAGATAAGAGACGATCCTTCCCTGCAATGGCCGAAGACAATTAGCAATCCGGTAGAAAGAAGAGACAAAAGCAAGTGCTGTAGATTCCACCAAGACCACGGGCATCGTATTGATGAGTGTAGGCACTTGAAAGACCAGGTAGAAACTTTAATCCGGCAAGGGAAGTTGCAAAAATATGTCAAAAAGACGGAGCCATACACATACCAATGGAAGGACGACCAAGATAGAATTCCAGAGATGGGGGACACCAAACCCCCTGCAAGAGAGATAAAGATGACCTCGGGAGGAATAACAACAGGTGGAACGTAGAAATCCCTGAAAAAGGCACAGGGAAGGGAGATAAACAATGTCCATTCACTACTCCCTCCAATGAAGATGTCAAGGAATGACGAACCCGACATTGTCTTCTCAGAGAGAGACAGTCGTGGCATTAGGCAACCCCATGACGATCCACTTATAATCATGCTCAGAGTAGAAGAATTCAATATCCACCGGATGCTCATTGAAAAAGGAAACTCGGCAGATATCATCTACTTGCCTGCAATTCAACAAATGAAGCTGGATAAGAAGAAGATCAGGCTTTCACCTCGCCTCTGTTAAGCTTCACGGGAGATAGGATCGTCCCTAGAGGCATCGTCACATTAACTGTAATTGCGGGAACTTATCTGGCACAGGTTACCAAGGAAATTGATTTCCTTATAGTTGATTGCCCTTCAACATACAACATCATCTTAGGAAGACCTGCACTTAAAAGACTAAGAGCAGCAATATCAACATATTACTTGAAAGTGAAGTTTCCAACAGCCCATGGGGTAGGAGAAATCAAAGGAGACCAAGTTTTGGCAAGAGAGTGCTATCAAGCTGCCTTAGCATCTGGAGAGAATCACAAATGGGTGATCAACGAACCAGAGCCCATTCTTGAACTGTTAGAAACACCACAAGAAGTGCAGATCGTCCCAGGAGACTTGACGAAGATATTGAAAATCAGAATGGCACTTCCAGCCCCTGAGAAAGAGAAAATGATCTCTTTCTTGAGGGAAAACCAAGATGTGTTCGCTTGGAAACACGAAGATATGCCTAGGATTGATAGGAAGATCATACAACATCGGCTTAACGTCAACCCAGAATACAAATCTGTACAACAGAAGCAAAGAGTGTTCGCACTAGAATGCAACAAAGATGTAGCTGAAAAAGTAGAGAAATTACTAGAAGCTAATTTTATCAGGGAAGTCTTCTATCCAGACTGGCTTACAAATGTGGTTATGGTGAAGAAGATCAATGGCAAGTGGAGGATGTGCGTCAACTTCACAGACTTGAATAAGGCTTGCCTAAAGGATAGCTTCCCTTTACCAAGGATTGATCAATTGGTAGACTCGACTGCTAGACACAAGCTCTTGAGTTTCATGGGCGCATTTTCTAGGTACAACCAGATTCCCATGGACAAAGATGATCAAGAGAAAACCTCATTTATTACCAGCCAAGGGGATTACTGCTACAACGTTATGCCATTTGGACTGAAGAACGTAGGAGCCACCTACCAAAGGTTGGTGAACCGCATGTTCTCTCATCAAATTGGGAGGAATGTGGAGGTGTACGTAAATGATATGCTAGTAAAAATCAAGGACGAAGCCAACCACTTGGACGATCTCAAAGAAACCTTCAGCACACTACGTAAGTACAATATGAAACTAAAAGCAATAATCGAGGTCAGATCACTAAAGACAATGAAAGAGGTGCAAATCCTGACAGGAAAGATTGCAACCCTAAACAAATTCGTCTCTAGGGCAACAAACAAGTGCATGCCATTCTTCAAGGTATTGAGAAAAGCTTTTCAGTGGACTGACGAATGCGAGGAAGCCCTTGCCAAGTTAAAGGAATACCTGACGAAACCACCTCTACTAAGCCCCTCGGTGATGGGAGAGAAGTTGTACCTCTACTTAGCAATATCCAACATTGCAGTAAGTTCGACACTAATCAGAGAAGAAGGGAATGTGCAGAAGCCCGTCTATTACACCAGCCAGGCATTCCAAGGTGCAGAGGCGAGTTACCCAAGGATGGAAAAGATAGTTTTCGCATTGTTGGTCGCCTCTAAAAAGCTCCATCCTTATTTACAAGCACACCCCATCATTGTCATGACAGATCAGCCCATAAAGAAAGACGATGAACAAGATGGATGCAGAAGGATGACTCATTCAATGGGCAATTGAGTTGAGCCAATTTGACATTGAATATCGGCCCCGAGCAGCAATCAAAGCCCAAGTTCTAGTAGACTTCATTACAGAATTCACTTACCCTTATAAGGAAGAATAACCTCTTATGGAAACATGGACGGTACAAACAGACGGGTCTGTAATGAGGAAAGTAGGAGGAGCAAAAGTAGTGCTCATATCTCCAAAAAAAGAAAGATTGAAGTATGCTGTCAGATTATAGTTCCCAGAAATTAATGACGAGGCAGAATGCGAAGCATTGCTAATAGGGCTAAGCCTAGCAAAAGCCCTAGGAGCAAAAAATCTCATCGTCTATGTTGATTCTCAACTAATAATTGGTCAAGTGAAAGGAGATTACGAAGCCAAAGAAGAAAGGATGCAAAAATACTTAAAGATCATCCAACGACTTTCACAGCACTTTGATAGCCTAGACTTTGTGCAAATCCCAAGAACCAAGAACACAAAAGCTGATTTCCTTGCAAGATTGGCCTCATCAAACGACTACAATGCAACCTCTGAACTATGTGTAAAGATAAGAGGGCAGCTAAGCATAGAAGGTGGGCAAGTTCTAAAGATAAAAGAACAAGACGAGTAGATGACTCCCATTATCCGTTATTTGAAAGAAGGATGGCTAACTGAAGATAAGATGGAAGCAAGGAAGATACAGATTAGAACAACTCACTTCGTCATTATTGATGGCATGCTCTACAGACGAGGATATTCGCTCCTATATCTAAGATGTGCCAACTTTGAAGAAGCAGATTATGTGCTCCATAAGATACATAAGGGAATCTGTGGAAATCATGTTGGGGCAAGATCCCTAGCAGGAAAGGCGCTCAGAGTAGGATATTACTAGCCAACCCTATAGAAAGATGCATACAACATCGTCAGAGCATGCGACAAGTGTCAACGCTTTGCAAATGTCCAGACAAGACCAGGAGAGACGATGACACCTATATCCTCACCATGGCCCTTCGCCCAATGGGGAATCAATATCATGGGTCCCTTCCCTCTAGGGAAGAAGCAATTCAGGTTTCTGATGATCACAATTGACTATTTTACAAAATGGGTAGAAGCAGAACTAGTGACGACGATAACAGAGGCTAAAGTCACAAACTTTGTATGGAAAAACATCATCTGCAGATTTAGAGTCCCACGCTTCATAATATCAGACAATGGAAAGTAGTTCGACAACCCTAAGTTTCGAAAATTTTGCCAAGACTTAGGAGTCAAAAATCATTACTCTTCTCCAAGACACCCTTAGGCCAACGGCCAGACCGAAGTGACGAACAAAAGCTTGCTCAAAATTATCAAAACTAGGCTTAAGGGGGCAAAGGGGGCATGGCTTGAAGAGCTACAAAACATCCTTTGGGCATATAAGACGACCACAAGAGTCCCAACAAGAGAAGCACCATTCAGAGACATTTGGCACTGAGGCCGTCATACTAGTGGAAGTAGGATTGACAAGCTTCCGAGTTAAAACATATGAAGACCAGAAGAATCAGCAGCAACTTAACAGCAATCTATACTTAATCGATGAAGTTAGAGAAGAAGCTATGAAGCGAATGGCCAAACACAAGGACCCATCTCAAGGAAAACTGGAACCAGCTTGGGAAGGCTCCTACAAAATAATCTGTAATTCTAGAGAAGACTCCTACTACCTGAGGTCTCTAGACAGCCAAGAATTACCTCTACCGTGGAACATAGAACACTTGAAGAAATATTACCAGTAAGGAACTCTTTACATTCTCAAGCTACTTAATCTTCATATCAATATGTATGACAACTATTGCTTCTGTCATTCATAAAGATCAATAATATTTGAAAGCATTATCCATGACTTGTCAATACATATTTAACAATGATTATCCATGATCTATCACTATCAAAACGTGTGCAACGCTTAGGAGTCATCCTTGGTAGATGTCTCAAGGATCTCTGTCATTAAAATTTCAAATTAAAAGCTATTTGCACACAACCAACGGCATTGTAGCCATTGAAGTTGTTTGTACACAACTACCAAAGTCAACTAAATTAGAGTTGTTCAAACACAACCAACATAATTGTCATTCAAGACGAAACAAAAAATGGTTAACCTAAAAAGACACTCCAATACCACGACCCTAAGTCACGAGTAGAGCGCAGCATCATCATTTAAACATGACTCAATAAAAAGCTGTTCAAACACAGCTAAAAATACTAAGTTGTTCAAACACAACTAACATCGTCATTCAAACATGACTCAATAAAAAACTGTTCAAACACAGCTAAAAATACTAAGTTGTTCAAACGCAATTAACATCTTCATTCAAACATGACTCAATAAAAAGCTGTTCAAACACAGCTAAAAATACTAAGTTGTTTAAACACAACTAACATCATCATTTAAACATGACTCAACACTGGTCAATCACAGCTAAAATATACTAAGTTGTTCAAACACAACTAAGATCGTCAATCAAATGTGACTCAATAGAAGATCATTCCAACACCACCAGATGCAAAGGGCTGTTCATATATAAGCTAAGTATGAAAAAGCTACTCAAGTGCAATCTAAACTTAAAGGTTGTCTCAACACAACTAACCTCGTCATAGAGAGTTATCGAAACATAAAAAAAGCTGCTTACTTCAACTAAAAGCAAGAAATCTATAAACCTATCTATCACCATGCCCAAAACAACGGGCCCAAAGGAATTGTTTAGCTGCCCAAAACAACGGGCCCAAAAGAGAAATATTGTTCTTGCCTTACAAGGAAATAAAAAAATAAAAAAAAATAAAAAAAGATTATTGATCTTTAGGGACAGGTTCTGCAGGGGTTACAACAGTGGCCTCTTTCACTCCTTTAGCAACATCTGTGGCTTCCTCCGTCACACTCTCTGCTGTAGCCTCAGAAGGACGATTAGACATAAGCTCTTTCTCAACGTCCTCAACAGCCAAGCCAAAAAGGTCCAAGCTAGGGTAATGCTTTGCCATCCACTTCACAAGAAGATCACAGCCATCCACGTAGTACCTGCATAGTTCATCGAAGTACTCATCAGAGTCCTTGAAATCCTATAACGCCGTGGCCCCAACATTCTGCAGCTTTAGCTCCAGGTCACCAATCTGCTTATCCTTCAGCTTGCAGAAGTCCTTCTCCACTTGTAGGCTTTTCTCTAGGGTGGCCACATGCTCCTTGTCGTTCCCGGCTTTAGCAGTAAGAATGACAACCTTATTCTTAAACGTCTCGTTCTCGACGGATAAAGACTTCATCAAAGGCTCGAACGTAGCCAGCTTCTTTTCCAAGTCCAAGAACTTCCCAGAAACGAACAGAGACTCCCCCAAAGCCTACAAAGAACCTCCCTTAGCAGAAATAAAGCAAAGGAAAAGAAGAAGTAAAGATGGCCTACAAAGCTTAGTTGTATGAGCTTCTGAATGTGAGACGACATCACCTCGCTGGACAACTTCGCCATCAGAGGACTCAGATTGTCCACAGAAAGTGCCTCATGGGCCTTCAAAACTGCTGCATCAGCATCGTCCCAGAAAGTAGGAAGAAAAGATTTGCCACCTGATTTCTTCTTCTTCCTAACCTCCTCTCCACCAGAGACAATCATCAGAGAGAGAACACGAAATGTTCCAGGCCTTATAGGGGGTAGAAATAGAAGTGGCCTTCGAGACCACACGATCATCAGACGAGGATAACCCCGTCTCCAAGTCACTTGACCTTACCTCGGACATCCTCAACAATCTAGCTACCTCAACAAAATGGGAAACTAAAGGAAACAAGGAAGAAAAGGTAGAAGTATATGGACAGTCCTTTCCTACGAAAGAACTAATCCCTTCAAGACACTCCCCCTCTATAAACTCGAGTAAACTACCTAAATGAGCAAAAAAGAAGGCTATGGAAGGACCATCCGCTCTAACAACAAAATAATCTACAATGGAAGAATCAGAAAAGAAGAAGCACGAAAGACTTACCAGGAAACGCAAAACAGAGAAAGGAAGCTCGCAAAAACATACCCTAGAACAGAGAACTGAATAAGGAAAAACACAAAAGAATGGAAAGAGGAGGGAAAAGTGCAAAACAAGTGGCCAAAACTCACTCATTCGCACGTCGAACACATCCTAGCCGTACACGTGGCGCTTAACCACCTAAGCATCAGAGCGTCATAAATACACAATACACGAAATATGAAGCGTCAGACAAATTTGTTCTTATCTCATCTAAAAGACGAGATAACGAACAAGGGGGCAGCTGATGAACCAGAAATTTATGGTCGTCAGTATACTAAGGTCGTCATTCACCCAGAGAAGATGTTACGCATTTATTACGATCATTGATGACAAAACGTAACTGACGGACCAACGGTCAGAGAATGAGTTGTGGCCTCTAGACAGAGATTCTGTAACACACTAGCCGTTGAGCATAAATTCAGCACATCATTGCCCATTAATGAGGCATACAACTATAAAAGAGAAGATAGCAGAAACCCAAGGTACTCCAGAATTACACACAAATACTCCATGAAATCACTCTCTACTCATTTTCCATTTAGAATCTTTCTTCCGTACTGACTTAAGAATCGGAGGCGGTTTGGCTGATGCCACACTGGTGTGTTACTCTTCCATCCAGTTTATTTTGTAGGTTTCTCACCTACAGAGACGACCCCATTTACAGCATCGTCCATCCGCTACAACGAGGAGCTCAACTGTTGATTTTCTGCATCATCACTTACCATTGGAGATGGCAAACTGAAAATTTTTTGGAAAGCTTCGGCCCTGCATATTGTGCAGCCAGTAGCCAATGCGACGGAGGGTCCGAACTCCATACAGCCTTCACATCTGAGCAGAAATAAATAGCATGTGAGCCATCTTCTATATATTTTAGTTGCTAGTTTTAATTCGCACAGCATATGCCAGGCTAGAGCTTAATCATATATGGATATGGGTAAATTTTGCCAAGCAGTGTCCAATTTGTCATTCAATAGGCCCATATTGTTTATTAAATGGGTTTGCTAACTTTTGCAAAAGGACGTATGATTCGAATGATCCATACAATGACCTGTCATCATTAGTTTTGCAATGGGCCCCTATTTTTAGGTTGGCTTTAGGGCTCTCATAGCTCTTGTCCAAGGAGGTACATCGTGTAAGTCCGTGCACCTGGTTCCTACACCAAAATCTTGATATCGTTTTGGGAAAAAGGTTCAACAAAACTGAAAATTTGGTTTTTTTTTTAAGACATGGCAAATGGTCGGGTCGGGTTAATCAATTGTACGGTAAACGTGTTGAGTTCTAAACAAGTTGAAAATGGGGTCAGTTCTTAATCGGATTGTAGGCGGGTTCGGGCCGACCCGTATTGTCACTTTTAAAAAATGCCAAATTTTTTGAATGAGTAAATCAAATCAAATCAATCAAGAAAAAAAATTGTATATAATACCCTTTGTTTTTTTCTTTTTTTTGTCATTAAGTGGGCACCTAGTATTAGACTATTTATGTTACTATTATACATGTGAAGGGGGAAAAAATAAACAAATTAATTAACTATAAAACATAAAACTTTCCATATCCTTCCAATTCTTATAGTTTTGTACATGACTAAATTTCTTTACACTCATAATAACAAAATCTTCCATGTTAATAACTCACAGGCGTAAAGCTTATAATTAAAAATTTTCAACATGAGAGAGAGATAGATTCTGAGCACAAAAGGTATATATTTTAAATTTTACCCACTTCAAATTCAAAGTTCACTACTGATGTGGACTTTTGGACTTTTTCTTTTACTTTAATTTTGTTGTGTGCTAGTTAGACTTAGTGTTAGTAACTTAGTCCTAGTATTTAACTCTACTACTTAGTATTTAACTTAGTGGTAAACATTATTTAATAGTGTAGACGTGTAGTTGTAAATGATTTCCTTTTGTATATTTTTCCTCTACTACTTAGTATTTAACTTAGTGTTAGACATGTAGTACTTAGATGTGTAGTTATAGATGGGTAGTTGTAGATGCTTTTGCCTTTTGTACTTTTTTCCTTTTAATTATTATTATTTTAAATAAATGGGGGCTTGGCTATTGCCACTAGTGGCTAATAAATGGCTAAATACTGTCAGTGCAGTGCTCTGTGCCTTTATATCTATGCACCTAGCACCTTGGCATGTAGTCTATATATATATATATATATATATATATATTTTAAGTTTAAAAACGGATAGGTCACGGGTTAATCGGGTCGGGTTGGCTCGTAAAAAATGTGTGGGCCCTGGGTTAGCCCATTTTTTATTCGGGCCAAAAAATTCGGGTTTGAGCTAGGTCAAAATGAGCAAGTTTTGATCAAGTCAGCAAACTTTAGCCTGTTTTGCCATATCTGGTTTTTTTTTTTTTTTAATTTTACGGAAAAGGGATTTGAATCATGGATCATGGATGTATTACTTGAAAGCTCAAAGAGGTGCATGATTAATGAATACCTAACAACCGACTATGCAACCATGTCTAATGATATTCTAAGCATTCACATCGAGGATGTAAAAAAACACTTATTTTACATCCTCAAACACTACTTTATCTCTTGTACCAACCCACTTAACAATAAATCTAACATCCCAATTATTATTTTTAAATACAACCTAGTAAAATAATATAAACAACCCAATAAAATAAATAAGAGAGAGAGAGAGAGAGAGAGAGAGAGAGAGAGAATGATTGATTGATAGAGAGAAAAGAGGAGAGAGAAGTGAATAAAAGTGGATAAAAAAATTATTTAACCTTGCTACAAGAGTTAGTATTTTTACCAACTCACTGTGGCATGGATGTAAAAAAAAAATTAGATATACAAACCTAGATAAAATAAGTTTTTTTAAAAATATATATATTTTTTGGGAATGTAAAATAGCAATTTGGGGGCTGTATGCTAATGCTCCTAGGGTTATTCTATTTGAAAAAGTAGAATTAATTATGTACCAATTAATTGAAAATTATACTCTTATGTAAGTCAAAGAAAATATTTTAATAACTAAAGTGAAATTGAAGAATAAGATAGATAGTTAAAATGAAAGAACCAGATTTACTTGAACTTACGTACAAAAACCAGTGTAAAATCAAGTTTTTAATTGATATATATATATATATATATATATATATATATATTTAATAGATTATTAAAATAATTCTTGAAAATATTTTTGACATTTTGAAACTTTTGGTAATTAATTTTAGGATTTTGCTCACAATAATTAATCATTTTTGAAAAAAATTTCTAGAGAATTGAAAAAGTATTATCAATTTTTTCAATATTCAAGAAAATGTTTACAAAAATAGATATCTTAGTGTGTGCCCTTATAGTACACATTAACCGAACTCTTAATTTAAAGCCATAATAGTATACCAAATATGGCAGCTCCATCACGACACGTTGACGCCACCAAGTCTTGGCAGTTTTGATGACCGTCCAAATATTATTTATAAACACCCCATCATTAATAACCCTACAAAGTAAAACCCACCACCACAAAATGACAAAGTATTGACATGCTCTTCTAGGAAAGCCCCTCTCTCGCCCTCAAAACTCATCCTTCATGTAGAAAGAATTAGTCAGTCAAGTACGGCCACACTGATCTAAGTTCCAAACTTCAGAGAGTCATATGCCCTTGGGTCAAAACGATGAAGCTGTGAGGGTTGAGAACCAATACCCTGTGGCCCAATTTGTTCCTTTTTTTCTTCTTCAAAAGAGGAAGAAACACACATATTTATCTTTATATATCCATAAGCATGCATGGGTTAACCTATAGGAACTCAGGTTCACTTAATTAAATCCCTTTGGATTTTGGATAGTTGTATTTATGCGCAGACTGGTTCTCGCAGAATAAGCTCATCTGCAAGAGAGTTAGGCTCAACTCACCCAACAGTCTAAACAGGCTTGAGGCCTAAACTAGCAACTGTCCTCTTTAATATCAGGATACATGCTTAGGGCATAGAAAAAGCCCCTACTTGAAGTTACTCATTTCTTATTTACTAGTCACTAACCCGTGTGATCAGTGGCGGAGCTAGGAATTTAGGTCAAGGAGGGCAAGATTAAAAGACAAGATTGGAAGTAAAAAATTAATCTAAAAAAATTAATCAATATTAATAACAAAATAAGTAAACAACTATATGATAATGTAATTGTCATAGAGAATCTAACATAAAATGTAAGCTTTAATTTATTTTTTCACACCTAGCTTATTTTACTCAATTGCCCTCGACGATTTTTCATATTTTGAAACCGCTGCATAATTTCTTCACACTCAATAGTCTTGAATATATCTTTCTCAATATATGTGACTAAGCAATCATTCATCCACTGATCTCCTATTCGATTGCGTAATCGATTTTTAATTATGTTCATTGCTGAAAAAGCTCTTTCAACAGTAGCTGTTGCAACTGGTAAGATCAATGCCAAAGTCACTAATGAGTAAACCAATGGATATGAAACATTCTTTTTCATTTCTACCATCTTTTCAGCAAGCTGTCCAATTCCTTTAAGTGCTGAAAACTCTTCAGAGGACCGCATGTCAAGGTTTATTTTGTAGATAATGCCTTCTAATTTGATCTCTTTCATTAGGATGATAGTTACAAATTTTTATTCTTAAACCAGGATCCGTGAGAAGATTTGCAACATCCACTTCGATACGAGTTCGTTTAGGATTTGATCCGGACTCATTATTATGATCAAGATTCTCCATAATCTCAATTAACTACAAATATATATGTCATATCATTAAAATAAAGAAAAAAAAATTACAATCTATGATTAAGAATAATCAAATGAGGAGATCATTATAAATACAAATAGTTTAAACATATAATTTGAATTATAAATTTATGGTTAAGAATAGTCAAATTAAGAGATCCATCTAAATATAAACAGTTTAAACATATAATTTGATTCTTTAAAAAAAAAAAAATCAAAGCAAAAGTATTAAGAGTATGCATACCTATAAATATTTGAATGTAACTTAAAAACCCAACTTGAATGCTTTTAAAAACTGCACAAAGAACTCGAGATCCAAAGAAAGAAACTGGATTGAAAAGAAATTTTTTCGTTGTGATGGGAGGCGTGCCTTGTTTGCAATATATATACTTTTTTTTTTTAGAATTCTACTGACTTCTAATCCGGGTAGGTGTAGCAAAGTTGTTATAGAGATCATTAGAATTGTACTACTTCTAGGGGTAGAAGTCTACTACTACTAGGAAAGCAGGAAAGGTTTTATCACTTCTGTCAAAAAAAAAAAAAATAGAGGAACTCAATTAAGTCACGTTACTTTTCCTTTCTAGCTTTTTTTTCTTTTTTTTTATTTTTTTTTTTTTGTCGGGGGGGGGGGCCAAATATGGTATTTCCTAGTAAAAAAAATTGAAATTTCAGGGGGGGCACCTGCCCCCCTTGCCCCCCCCCTCCCTCCGCCCCTGCGTGTGATGCATAGAAAAATTATTAACTCTGAAAGAAAATTCAACAATGAGTAAATAGACATTCTGAAAAAAATAATTAATTGAAATTAATCCAAACAAATAATTAACCAACAAAAAGTATAGTTTTTAATAAGAAAACAAAAAATCAAATGAACCTAAATAAAAAGCATTTGAGGTGAAGAATTAAGATCAACCTACTGAGGAGCAAATACCAAAAACCCCAAGACTTAAAATTTCAAAATTTATAGAATTCTCAAATTTTACTTCAGAACCAAACCAAATTCAACAAATTTATATATAACATACCAAATAAAAATTTATCGTTCCTTAGGCTAGAAGACATAGGTTGCATCTTTGATTTTTCTCCAAAAAAATAGAGATGTTTTATCTGCCATGTACAATATAAAAAAATAATTAGTAGAAATTTCAACCCAAAAACCAAACCCACGATTACCAAAGTGAGTCTCTTTTTTTTCAACGTTAGTCTTTTTTTTTAACCCTATCATAATTTTTGTCTTTATATAGATTATCAACATGTGAGTTTAAGTTTAAGTTGGACTTGTTAGAGAGATAAAGTTTCACTCCTTATTAAGTTTTGATTAAAAAAAAATAATTTTATTTTCAAAAAAATGATAATGATGAGTTTGAGTTTAAGTTAGACTTATGAGAGAAATAGAATTTCACTCCTGGTTAAGTTTGAACTAAAAAATAATAATTTTATTTAAATAAATGATAATTTTATTTAAATATTGTGTTGATGTGAAAAATTATGAGAGTTTTAAAGGTTTCGGTTATATATATTAGTCCTTTAATTATATAATAATTCTATAATTGTAATTACTATTTAGTTATTTAGTCATCTTTTTTTTTTTTACTAAATATAATATAAGCGTTTTTATATATTTCAATTCAAGATACGAAAAAGTATTTGAGTATTCTATTTCACTTATGTAATAATTTTTATTTTACATATGTTTTTATCAGTGACGTTTTTATTTATTTATTTATTATTATAAATAAAGAAGAGCCTCTTATCTTATATGTTATAAGAAAGGGAATCAAAACAAGAGTACTATAGAGCATGACGAAGAAAAGCTGTATATGATGGCAAATTATGGAAGAATCTTTTTAGATTATGTTGGGATCTTGGATTTCTGAGACTTAAAACTTAGAACACATTGCCCTTAGATTATGGCTTTGAGTCTAATTTTATATATATATATATATATATATATATATATATATATATATATATATATATATATATATATATATATATATATATTAACTGCTTGCCTGCTTTTGGTGAGTGGAATTCAACCACTTAACCAACCATGTGAGACAAAGTTTGAACTTAAGAATACTTGCTTTGGTATCATAATACATTATCAATTGTCTTAAAAGTTTAAACTATTAGAAAATGATAAATTTAATCACTTAATCATCATCCAAATAAACAAATAAAGAAAATTTAAATTGAGGCTATTGGATTCTAAATTAATTTTTGCCTTTGTAATAACTCACATAATGATTTCCTTGTTGAGAATAGGTAAGCATCGAATATGGTCACATTCCTACTAAACGTCAGATTGCAGATATTTTTGCCAAACCTCTTAATAGAAGTAAGTTTGAGTCCCTTTGTCAAGTGATTGGTGTGATCACATGTCTCTAGTCACCTATAAGTTTCATGGTCCTTATGTTAATTATTTCTATCTCTTGTGACCAAATCTATTTTTCTTTAGGATTGCATTTTCATAACATTCATACATTGCATTCTAGGTTTGTTTGTTTTTTTTTTTTTTTATGTTTTTTAGTTTTTTTAAAAAATAAAAAAATAAAAAAAAAAATCAAAAGAAAAAAAAAAGTTTTTGTATTATGCATCTTCAAGGTGTAATTGAGGTTGGCCTATGAAATTTGCATTTCATGACTGTGTACCTTGTTTAACTTTGATGTGCTTTATTTTTCTGCACTTTGCTAGTTTGTGCTATGTAGTGCTTATATTGTGTGAGTTGTTTATAGTTTTTAAACACATGCTCTTGATTTTGAAGTCACTTTCTTTTGATTATAAGGACTAAAAAATCTTAAGAGAAAAGCATAAATAACCATCTCACCACAGTTACTCGTCAATCATGAACACTTGTGTGCAAATCATAAAAGCTGTGCTCGGTAAGGTATAGCACTTGCATAACAAAATTCTTAAGGTGTTATTGTACATTAGTTAAAAGAAACAAAAAGAAAAATAAAAAAGAAAAAGAAAAAGAAAAATATGCTTCAAAAGAAAAGAATAAAAAATTATACATGGTTGCAAGCGTATTTTCTAGGAGATATTGGAGTTATGTGATATAACGCTTTAAGTGATATAACTCTTTAAGTGATAGTCACTTTCAAACTCATGTGGTGAATAATGTAGAAAGTGTGTTTATTCACTGTTTACATGTCACCCTGTGAGTATCTCATGCACTTGCTAGTGCACACACCACAAGCAAAACTTTGTTAAATATGGTACATGTGATTGTGTGTAATGTTTTATGGCCTACCAAAATTAAATTTCTTGAAGTGTTTAATGCATCTTTGGGGTGTGAGAAAAGAAAAGAGTGAGGAAATTGATAAAGTTGAATTTCTCTTTGAAAAATTTGGTTTTGAAGATCATGTGAAGTCATGAACATTTATGTCATATCATAAAAATAGTTTTTCAAATGATTCTGCAGAAATTTTTTCCAGAACTTTTCAAAATTTCTGTTTCTTTGAAATTCGACCGATCGAGTCTGTTTTTCGATCAATCAAAATGTGAAGGAGAAATATGGCCTTTTCTTTTAGAAGTCTCAAGTTCCTTCGATTCCTTCCCGATTCCTTTCGATCAATCAAGCATGTTTTCATGTGAATTTCGATTCTTGCTTGATTTCTCTCGACCGATTGGATTTCAGATTTTAAAAATGAAAGGGAATCAGATCTGACTTTTTCAAAAGAGTTTTTTTTTTTTTTTTGTCTATCTCTTCGATTACTCTCTCGATCCCTCTTCTCAAAATTTTTTTTAGGTCATTTTTGTGGTCAAAGCTTCAAAGGTTTTCTTCATACACTTAGGGTAAGACTCTTTTACCCTTCCTTTTTCATCTTTTTACATGATTACATGCATTTTTCATGAAATTTTTAGGGATTTTTGCACATAACAAATTTTGGGGTTTTTGATGAAAATAGGGTTTTTGATCAATTTTGAACCATGGGTTTTTGTTTATGCATTATATAGACATGTTTCACATGCTTTAATTTCAAAAATTTTGAGTTAATTTGAAAATTTTGAAACTAGGGTTCTAAGTTCTTGAGAAATTGGGGATTTTGTGAAATTGGGCAAAATTGAGTGAAATTGACTTCTGAAATTGATAAATTGAGTTATTATAACTAGTATATTACTTGTTGTGGTGTTCAATTTGTCAATATAAGGATTTTTTAGAATTGATTGTTTTTCAAAATTGGGGATTTTCTAAAATTCTTAAAATTTCCTTTGTCAATTTTTCAAAATGTGATGATTTTGGACTGTTTAAGAGTATTGGATCATGCATCATATGATTTTAACTGTCATGCATCATATAGTTTTTCAAATTGCATGTTATCTTGTCTCTAATCCTTCTTATGCAGTCTGCCCTTGATTTTTTTGTTGTTTTTCTTTTTCTGATTCTTAGTCATGGCTCCTAAAGTTAGTCGGAAATTTAAAACTAGAGTCAATAGGAACCCTGGACCTTCTTCTTCTGGTTTAGCCCTAGGAGATAGAGATAGGTTTCTGTCAGCTAAGTCTGAGGAAACATATGAGACATTGACTAAGTATAGGTCTATTTGGGGTGAGAGGGAGATAGTGTTGAGTAAACTAGATCCTTCTATACGTAGAAACTTCGTGTCTAGGAATTGGGTTTCCTTGTGTAAGGTGTCTGATCCTCCTCCTACAGCCTTGATTAGAGAGTTTTTCGCTAATCTCTCTATCTATTCTGAGGATACCAGTTGTCATTATTTGACTTCCTGAATCCATGGTCAGGAGTTTACCATCACTAAACAAACTGTTTCTAAGGCTTTAGGAGTGCCCTTAATTCGTAAACCCACTTACCCATATACTAAGTTTCCAGCTGTGGATGATATGATGTCCTTTCTATGTGGTCATTCTGTTTCTTGGGGTTCAAAACCAAGAATCAATTCTTGTGAGTTTATTGAGCTTAACTCTTTATACTTAAGGATCACATGTCATAACATCTATCCCATTTCCCATGTTCATACTATTCCCATTAAGCGTTGTGCTTTCCTTTATGCTTTCATTATTGATGATTCTATGTATTTTCCTTCCATGTTTATACAAACCATTGTTGATATCTATAGGAGTAATAGTAAGAGTCAAAAGTTATTCTTTAAGAGACCAAGAGGAGATGCTGCTACTACCTCTGGTGCTATGCCTGCTACTGAGGAGACTTTTATGGATCCAACTACAACTATGGATCCTATTGGTGATGCAAAGGACATTGATCCTATAGTTGCTCCTTTGCTTTCACTCCGTGCTATGATGTTGTCCAACATGACTACTCAAGCTGCTCATGGACAGCTACTTGACCAGTTGTTGAAGGAGGTTGCCTCATTAAGAGCTGATTTTATGGACTACAGGAATTCTTTTCCACCTCCTCCACCCTTTGATGACTGATTTTGCCTTTAGCAATACGTAACAAAAAGGGGCGAGTAGATTTAGGACTTTTTGTATATAGGGGGAGTTTTGATGTATTTACATATCAGTTTTTGATGGATTTGGATATTATTTTTGTGTTTATGTCTATTTCATCTTTGATTCACAAACATTGATGTAATGTGGTTATTGATTATGATAGTTGATGATTATGAGGTTATTCATATTGATGTGTTCACTATCTATTTGTGTGTTTTGTGATTTCAAAGTTTAAATTTTGATTTAGAATTTCTTACTGTATTTTTCACACATGCGTTTATGGTTTGTTTTCAGTATTTCAGGAATATACAGGTTATTTCTTTCAACAGTTGTTGTCTATTCTAGCAACTAATAATTAGTATTTGTGTAAGATTTGTATTAGGGCAATAACTTGTAATTAAGCTAGTTTTTTATTTAAGCATTACATGTTATATGTATGTTTTGTCACGGATTGCCAAAGGGGAAGATTGTTAGGTTCTAAATATTTAGATTTAAATATTTATAATCAATATTGTATTGTGTTGGCAACCCGAGATCAAAATGTGTCTAGTCTAGGTGTTTAGGCAATGCTTAAATAAGGGTGTTTCATGTTTTGAAGTCCAGCTGTTTGCAGAAAAGAAGAGTGAATTTCTGCCTTTTTAGGTTCGACCGATCGAAAATCGCAGACACAGTTTTTCTGCAGAATTTTAAACAGGCCCATGCCCGCAAAAACGTTTAGGGTTTTACTTAAACTTCTCTACATATAAAAAGAAAAACCCTAACCATGTTTTGGAGGTGCTGAAGAAGACTTGTGTATTACTCATTGTGAGATTTGAGAGGTTTTGCACCTTCTAACTACACAAGAATCTACCAGAGTTAAAATTACAATCAAAAATTGGTAGAACTAGTTATTGCATCAAGATTAACAAGTGAAGGTGATCTCAAAACTTTGAGTGGGATCTCAAAGTCACAAGCAAGGCTTGTGTATTACTCATTGTGAGATTTGAGAGGTTTTGCACCTTCTAACTACACAAGAATCTACCAGAGTTAAAATTACAATCAAGGATTGGTAGAACTAGTTATTGCATCAAGATTAACAAGTGAAGGTGATCTCAAAACTTTGAGTGGGATCTCAAAACTTTGAGTGGGATCTCAAAGTCACAAGCAAGGCAGCTTGTGTTGCTGTAAATCCAAGAAGAGAAGGAGTCCATGGATTCGGAGCTTACACGTGGTCGTGTTAGTAAGTTACTACTGGAGGTAGCATTAGATATAGGGTTAAATCCTTTGTAAAAACTTTAATTCTCTTATAGTGGATTTGGTTTATCTTGAGGATAATTAGGTCAAATCCTCCTCAGGTTTTTACCTTGAAATGGTTAGTTTCATCGGTTTTCCAGGATCATCATATCGTGGTATTATTTACTTTTCTTCATCTTTGCATGATATAATATATTTGTGTTTAACCTAAATCTGAAAATTAATCTAAGTAATCACTTAGTTAATTAATTAGGTTAAACTACCTGGTTAAGGGGTCTAAACGAACTTTTAGTAAGAATTTCTTTTCTTGAACTAGATGTAGTACTAACCAACATAGACTACTAAGCATGGAGATACATGAAACAAATACAATACATCTTAATTCTCTACACAATTAACACTCTCTCTCCGGGTAATAAAGGCCTTATTACAAGACCAAGCCATCACTCTAATACATGCTATCAGGATAAAGGAAATCATGACCACTACTGCATTTCTTGACACATCTTTCATTCCGAGTTGATTCGTTCAAGCTTAAAACGTTCTTGAACAGAAGATATGTAACTTGCAGCCTTCGTATCGACGCTTTCATCACCAGGCATACCATAGAGGTTATCATTTGGACTTATTAAGTCACGGCTGTTATCCTGTACTATAAATGATACCTTCTGTTTAGGCTGAGCAAACACATAGTAGTCCTGGTGGACCAGAAACTCTACTGAAGCAGTTGATGGAGAAGACTGGCTTGGCTTAACCTTTGTAGTATATTGAACAGTTGAGGAAGGCTTAGCCGTTCTATAGAATGGCATCAACTTTCCCTTAACGAACCCTCTGCGCTTGCCGCGATTTGCCTCCATGTTAACCTGAAGTTTGATCACTAATTCTAATTTTGAGTACGAATTTTAGTACAAGATCAGGGGTCTATATATATCAGTTGTAAGGGTACTTTTTTTGTGTTGCAATTTGTACTTTGTAGATAGGTATGAAAAAATCTGAATGGGTTGTGGTCCATCAGCTAAATATCTGGAAGCATATAATCTTCTTTAAGATTATTTCCAGGTTAGAAATAAATATGCCAGTTTTTTTTTTTTTTTTACAAACCAACTAAAAACTTTTCCAAGATATGGAGAAATACCAAAAACAGCATATAATCAACATATATATTGTGGCATTTTCTTTATTATATCACTTGTTATCTACAATGGCTGTTTACCCTGCACTGTTACACTTGAAGGAATCAGACTTTGGGGGAGATGAAGGTAACGCTTTCAGAGTGAGGTTGCACAATAAAATCCTATCATGCAGAATAATCTGATTCCTTCTCACCAGTTTTTCCTTATTCAGTCATGATGACATGGTGACGTCAAATTGCAACTTCCAATCTCGCAATAGATATATCTACTATGTGATTTTGATGTTTCAAGTTATTGAATTGTATAAAGTAAAAAGTGAACGAGGATGTATATTGTATAGATAAGAATGATGTCTTTTTCAACACATTGTGCGCTTATCGATCATTTCTTTTCAGGTTGCAGGAAATGCTGAGTAAGAGATATAGGCAAGATGATCCAATTTGCACACATTTGCATTTGGTTATGCATGTGTGCACTTAATTATAATAGCATGTAATTAATTAATTGTACACAATAAACACTGTAATTCATTAAGTGACCTTCACATTATGGGTTCAGCCATTCAAGATCAGGGCCATTTGAACTTGGGAAAACTTTAAAGTTGTTCCACTAATTAATGTAAGCTCTGAGAATTTTGAATCTTGTCCTCTCATTTTTATTTGACATGTATATAACTAAATTGCCAATGAAGTTTTGTTCTGTTTTTTATATATTTTTTTTAAAATTTAATAGTTACAATAAAGGAGGGGAATTTGAACCATAAATGTTTTGAAAACACTAGATGTCAACCATTGAACTACAAAACTGACAATGATAAACCAAGTTTTGATACTAATATATTAGTCCAAACAAATCCTATACAGATACACACACACACACATATATATATATATATATATATGTACACACACACAAGCTGTAAAGTTTGATATTAGACATGGGGTTGTGTGTATTAGTTCCATCCCTCTCTCCCCTTTAAAATGAAATATAAAAAATATAAAATAAAAAAGTGTATAAATCTGAGTCCACTTTCCTACGATGGAGCAAGCTACGGTTGAGAATTTCTGTACTAGTCTTGCAACTTGGGTTGCTTTGCTTTACTCAGACACTACACCCTGGCAGTGATGAAGTTATTGCGCTTTGGAACGTTCAAAGATAAGATATTCTACTTGATTTTCAACAATGTCAAGTCACACATCGCACCACTGCTAGTGGGTATTTGTTGGGTTCTTTAATCTTCTCGGGAGTTTTGGACCATTTTACGTGCAAACCTGACTTATATAATCTTTCTTTCTTTCTCTTTTTTTTTTTTTTTTTTTTTTTTTTTTTTTTTTTTTTTTTTTTTGAGAAGAATGACTTATATATAATCTAAACTCTACATTTCATCAAGATTTCATGGCATGTTTGTGGACAACACTGTAGCACTTTGGGAGGTTTAACATATATTTTCTTTTCATTCTTAATTTTTTATATCCATGAGTTAATTTGTAACATATCAAGTTCTTGGAAGCTTGAATTATAGGTTTTAAACATCCATTTCCTATATTCTTCTCGCAAAACTTATTATATCATAGCACTATTTTGTATCTAAAAAGTTTTCTCCTTCCAAACGTAGGATATGTTTTGTACACTAAATATGGATTAGAATATTAAGAATTAAATTTTTTATTACTAGAAATAAAATATGTTGTAATGGAATAACTAAGTATATTCATAAATTTGGTTGTGAGTTGTAATATTATAATAAAACATATGATAAAATTAAGAATCATATTTCTTTAAAAAAATAATATTTATTTTTAAATTTGAGAGAGACATTAGTTATTTTTTATTTTCATAATTGTTATATACATATGAAAAGTTTGTTTATTTGAGAATATATTAATTTTAAAAATTGTTACACACAAATGACACAATAGATATATATTACAACCTTATTAGAGAAGAATAATTATTCCTCATTTTAAAGAATAGTTATTTATAGAGAATGACTATCTCTTTAATAAAAATATAAGCAAACTACCGAATAGTTAAACTATATAAATAATTATTATATTACAGTGTTTATTATAGTTTACCAAAAATATCCTTAATATTATAACTTAAATGGGGTTTATAATACGATGAGTTGGTTTTTTTTGTTCACACTAATTAACAAATGATTGATGTGAGTTTCAGTTAACTTAATTGGTAAAGTTTCTAATAATTGGGTAAAAGATTTAGGGTTCAATTCTCGCCCATCAAAAACTGATTAGTGTCTTGGTTCTATAATCAAGAGCTATCATTAGGAACGGAAGTCATAAGCTAAAACTCTCTAAAAAAAAAATAACAAATGATGATTTCATAAGAAAGTTATAGTAATTGACACACTATCTTGTAGCTAGATTAGGATCCTCTGGAGTTGTTAAAATCTTATCCATGAATAAATTGATTTTTTTTTTTATATCATTGATAATTTACATAAATAGTATATAAATATTTTTAAAATATATATTGATAACTTTTTTTTTTTTGAGGAAATAAATATTGATAACTTGATAAAATGCAATATTTAAAATGAATGAAATAATTTTAATAACCTTACCATAAAGTTATCTAAAAACTTTAAAAGATTTTAATCCCTATTTTGCTTTCAAGCAATATAGAATGGCATAATTTACTGACGAAGTACACAAGGTTATGTCCTTCCACCCGTCTTTGTTCTTCTTTTTGATGCTTGGTTAAAAGCCAGAATCTTTTAGTGGACCAAAAGTAATAATGCTTATAATTTGTATATAATCCTTTTGGAAGCTAAGTTTTAGCTTACCTAGCAAATATATTAATTCCTTGATGATGACGCTCTTGTTCTTCTTCTTAACTTGCGGGGCTTTGTCACAATCGTTAAAAGAATCTTATTCAATTGTCCCTACTACGTGTAATATAAAACCACCCTGTCCCCCCCTTCATCACAAGATTTTTTTTTTTTTAATTGAGAATCATTTACAAATACTTTATTCTATTTTTTATATTCTATTTTATACTCTACAGATTACAATTTTTCACGTATGATTTGACTTTCTTTTAAAATACTCTTTATATCCTAAATTATTTGGCCTTTATTTTATTTTGGGATATCCCAAAAAAATTTTGAAGAAAGTTTTAACCTATGGCGTCCACTTCTAATAATAGCTCTTTATCATCAGATCAAGACATCAATTGTTTCAAAGTGGATATCCCAAAATTAAGTCCACTTTGAAACATCAAAACCCATTGTTTTATGAGTCCAAATTTGGCAAGGATGAAGAGTAAAACCCATATTTTATATCATCCAATAAGAAATTGTTATATCAGCTTTTTACTTGAAACTCAATACATCCTACCACACACCTAATAACACCACATCAACATTTTACTTAAAACCTGAAATATGTTGTTTATTGAGATTTTATTCTCTATAATCAAATGTATTTATGCTTTAATAATATGATGATATAGCATGTCCTTATTGGAGAGTGTAAACTAAAGGGTTTACACTAAGTCCTTATAAAATTTAATCTCTTATTTTATTAACATTCTTATTATGCCCATGAAGAATTTATCGGCACTTGTATTAAAGTTTGATTCAAAGATTTTTATTTTATTTTATATAGAATCAAAAGTTATTTGAAATTGAAGGTAAAGATTGAATTTGGATGAGTTTCTCAAAAAAAAAAAAAGATTGAATTTGGATGAGGATTGGCTGTTTTAGAATTTAAATTTGAAGATAAATTTTTAATCTACAACCAATAAAGTTTGCAATTGAAATAGTACACAGATAGAGTTTGTAATCTACAATAACTTTGACAATTGAACATTGGAAAAAAAAAAATATTTTTTTATATGTATGGTTGTTTAAATTTTTTATAAATTTGTTAAAGGGTAATTTAGGAAACTTCTAACTTTTTAAAAGAAGATAAGACAATTAATGATGTCACCCTAAATAGTTGGGTTTTCTAAGCATGCCAAACACTTTGGGGCTAAGGGACCAAAGTTTACAATGAAAAAAAAATTAAATAATGAGTAAGATTACAGTTATAAACTATTTTACAATATTTTTACAAACTATTAATGTAGTCAATTTTTTATTAATTTTTATCTAGACTCACCATTAATATTACTTTTTCACTTATCAATAATCACTCACTACATCAACAGTTTGTAATATTATTTATAAAATAGTTTGCATCTCTAGCATTCTTATATCATAATTTGTGGAGCATAAGTGGAACACAAAAAGTTAATAAGAGGATTTGTATTCAGATTTTACTAATACAAATCTTATCCCTTTTTTTTATAACTTTATACTCCACCAATCTTGACTTACCATGTATTCTATTTCACTTTCCTTTGTTTCTCAAAAAAAATTATTTCACTTTTCTTATAAAATAACTATAGTTTAAATTGAAAAATAAATAAATAAAAACTAGACCAATGACATATCATAATTAATAAAAAAGAATAACGGAAAAAACTAGAAAAGAGATTTAAAGCTCAGAGATAGGGTGTCCAGTGAACCCGTCAAAACCGACCCGATCTAACCCAACCTATTGGATTGGGTCGGTTTTAAAGGGTTGGTGGATTGGGTCAGGTCATGATTTTTTTTTTTTTTTTTTTTTTACAATGGTTCAGGTTTACAAATCCACATAACCAGACCTGGCCCACCTATATTTAATATATTAAAAATATATATTATATAATTTTGCTAATTACTTTTTTGCCCCTCTTCTTAAATAAAACCCAAGCCCTAAGTTCTTCTCATGATTATTTGGCTATAAATTTGTTCTTATTTTGTGGTGGTGGTGTTCTAATGCTCAATTTAATAATAATAATAATAATAATAATAATAATAATAATAATAATAATAATAATAATAATAACACAATTATTATTATTATTATTATTATTATTATTATTGTTATTATTATTATTAAACAAAAAGGTGCAACTCATGGGTCCAACCTGACCCAACCCAATCCATGTGGGTTGAGTTAGACTCCTATAATGAGTTGGGTTGTGTTGGATTAACTCACCATGGTTTGGTTGGGTTGAAAAAACTCCTCAACCCAACCCAATCCAACCCATACACACCCCTACTCAGAGACATCATTTTAATGATTAGAAATGATTGTTGTTTATCGTCTTAAATGGCTTATAATAGAGGTATGCAAAAACAACAGTCGTTATTCTTGAGAGTGTTGGAGTCACCACTCATTGTTGGATTTAAAAATATATATATATATATATATATATTTATTATGAATCACTATTGATTTATTTCAAATGAAAAACAGTTAACGGTTACTGATATTTTCAAAAGTTTAGTCTACTTCCAGTACTTTTTTTAAAAATGAATCTTTTTTTTGTTTTAATGAGAGACTGTCATATCATCCACTAACTAAATAAAATGTGGGAATTAAAACACACTACCACTTGTTATTGTATATTTAAAAGAAAATGACATTTCGAGTTAAAAAAGTATTGAAGGTAAGTCAAACTCTATTTTCAAATGGTTTGTAGTATTTGTATAACTATATAAAGTACTTATTAAAAAAACAAAAAATACAATAAAATTCTTTAAGCCAAGACATTGCAAACTGGTGGATCGGATTTAGTTTTGGCATCATTTCGACAGGTATTAGGTCTAAAATTTATTGGATTAAAATAGGTTGCTATTCCAATAATTTATACTCAAACTTGACACATCAAGTCAACCCAGAATATTTGCTCAAAATTGGCAAATTTATAGTTTTTTTTAAGGCTTTTAAAAAGTTGTGCATAAGTAAATAAGTTAAAAATTTTAAGATAAAAAAAAAATACTAATAAAAAATCATATAGTATATAAAACTTAATTTAAGAAAAAAATACGATAGAAAGAAATAAACAATTAGCAAGAAAATCTATAATGAACTTATGATTATACTACTAAATGTTTGTAGTAAATGCAACACTATATATATATATATATATATATATATATATATATATATATATATATATATATATATATATATATATTTGAAAATTGCTTTTTAGGTTGACGAGTAATGTTATTAGTATTTCCATCTACAATATAAAAAATGTAATATAACTTTATTATACAAACATACATTGAAAATGAGTCAACCAAAACATGAAATTTTATAATAAAGGCTTATGAGCAAGTTGGGTCGAGTACATATTCAACCCAGTCAAGTTTAGGTCAAAAACTTATTGGACTTAAATGAGTTGGCATCCCTATAACTTATGACCTATTTTTTTGTTAAGAAATGCTAATGAATGCCCTTAGGGTATTGGTTAATAATCCATTTAAAGAAAATTTTTATGGGAAAAGAAAATAAAACAATTAATATTTTGACAATTTTTTTCATTTTCCATAAAAATGGTGTCAAAACTTTCCTAAATTATATTATTAACCAATGCTCTAATGGCATTCGTTAGTATGACCCTTTTTTGTTTAGAATTTGTGTGAATTATTGGGTTTAAGTCCAATTATACCATGTCTCCACAATAGCCATTTTGATCCACTTCTAATTAATGATGGACAATTTTCCTGTAAGCCGTAAACTCCTAAATAATAATTGTTTGGATTCAGATCCTCTAGAGTTCCTAGGGTATTCTACCAAGTAGAGTTCATTAAATCCTAACCACTCTTTAATGATTTAAGGGTCTAGATTTTGCCATGTCAGCATTTCATTAACAATCATCTTAATTGTTTTGTTTACAACATTATTTTATTATTTCAAGAATATTATTAATGAAATGCTGATATGGCAGAATCTAAACCATTAAATCATTAAAGAGTTGTTAGGATTTAATGAACTCTACTGGTAGAGTACCCTAAGAACTCTAGAGGATCTGAATCCTAATTGTTTGCTCTTTTTTTAATGAATGATTAATAATTGTTTTTTATATTGCCTACTAATTAATATATGGATAGTTACACCACCTTTGTTAAGATTTATAGAAAAATGACATGCTCTCCTATGCAAACTTTTGAATAGAGATGATACTCTCCTCTTGAGGTATTTATAATTGGGAAATGCTAATAAATGTCATTAGGGCATTAATTAATAAACCATTTAAAGAAAGTTTTTATGGGAAAAGAAAATAAAACAATTAATATTTTGACAGTTTTTTTTATTTCCCATAAAAAATGATGTCAAAACTTTCCTATATTGGATTGTTAACTAATGTCCTAAGGGCATTCGTTATAATTTAATAAGAATCTATTTGAAGTAAATGAAAACCTAAATGTTGCATTTATTCAAACCTTAAAAGGGAGGAGCGTTATTGAGGAAACGTTTAGAAGAAGTGTAACTTCAATAAACCTTAAGGGAGGTTGTGTTGGGTCCATGTGCACCAAGTACAACCCATAATTTAATTAAGTCAATGGCTCATAAAACTATGCCGCTAGCAAAGCATCCTATTGTTTTTAGAAATGATAATATGTGATATTCTAGGAGAACTTGGAAAAAGAGGCAGCTAGAGTTATTATAAATATAAAGATATAATTGAGCGTGATGAATACCAGAGAGAGAGAGAGAGAGAGTGAGAGAAATGTGCAAAGATTGAAAAAAATGTACAATGAGTGTATAGAGAGCAAAAAAAAGACAAGAAGATTTTTTTTAAGTTGAGCCATATAGAAGGAAAGAATAATTTGGGGTTTCTTTAAGGAGAGGCTTTTGGGTACAACAATAGAGAATTTTATTTGTAGTGAATGAAGATCTCACTAGAGAGAGATCAAGAGCTAGCTCACTCTTTCAAGCCTATTTATAGTGAAGGAAGATCTCACTAGAGTTGCGCCGACTTTTTGGCTAAGAACAGAGCCGGCCCTTCCACTAGGCCAATTAAGCAATTGCCTAAGGCCCCTAAGTGGAAGAGAGGCCCCAAAATTTTAGAAAAAAATTAGGTAGTAGGGGCAAAAAAATATATATTTTCATATAAAGCCTTATTTTCAGCACATCCTTTTAACTAAAAAATAAAAATTTTAGTAGATCTGGTTATACATTGGTTCTAAACAAAATCATTGTCTAAAAATAACATTATTATTCTCAAAACAAACCAAAAATGAACAAGATAAACTACAAATCCGGTCTAAGAGAATAACCACAAATCAAAACAAATAAAACAACTCAAATCCCTAAAATTTTTAGTTTTACCATTCCTCAAATCCCTCTGCAGCTCTACCTCTTTCTCTTTGCTTTCCGCCTTTGGCCTCTCTCATCTCAAGCAAGCTTGCCTTTCTCCGCCTCTCTGATTCCTAATCCTTCTCATCTCAAGCAAGCTTGCCTCTGCGCCTCTGCTCTAGCCTCTGGGTTTTGAGTTCTCTCATCTCTAGTCTGCGACTCTGCTATCAAGTAGTGCGCTTCAACACTTGGCTTCTTTTTTTTCTTTTTTCTTTTTTTTGATGAATGGGTGCTTGGCTTCAAACTTTCTCTAATCTCTACACGTTTTATTTGCTTGGACAGTTGGACTTAAGTAACTTAAGATAAAAAATTGGGCCACCTTCCTCTGCCTTCCTCTGCTTGGATGTGTTTCACGTTGTTTGGGCCTTTTTTTTAAAAAAAAATAAAGCCTACTTTTTTTTTTTTTTGGGTTATACTGTTATGTGTTATAAATATTAGATATGATTTGTTTTGTGCTTTTTTTAGGTGGGTCTTATTAATAAGCTTTGTGTTATGGTTATGCTTAAATTTTTTTTATGCTTGTGCTTAATTTTTTTTTTAATTTTAATCTTGTGTTTTTATATATATTTTTTAGTTAGAGGTAATATATTGAATAAGTCTTTATTTATGCAAGTTGAAATTGCTAAAAACTTGTTATTGTTCAGTGAAATTACAACAATACTTTTTATATAAATCAGGTTCTTCTATTTCTCATTTACTCTACACTTGAAAGTTATTTTTTATTTTAGTCTTTATAAATATATTGTTTGATTAGAAATTTCTACTAGAAAATATGCATTTGAATATGAAAAACTTTTAAAAAATAAAAATAAAAAAGCCTCATTTTTAGTTCTCGCCTAAGGCCCCAAAATGTCTAGGGCCGACCCTGGCTAAGAAGGGTTATTCCATGATGGAAAATTTTGTTGTTTTTGATACTTCTCCATCAGCTAATTTAAATGTGTTGCTGGATGCTGATATGAATGGGTTGTACTACTATAGGCGTGCTGCCAATACTTTGGCCTTTGTGGCCAGTGTGTAGTTGTTGCTTGTTGTTTATATATGCACCTGTTTAAACAAAAACAAAAAACAAAAAAAAACAAAAAAGATCTCACTAGAGCAAAGATTATGACCACTAGAGTTAGGTCAAGCTAACTAGCTCAAGTGAGGCAATTGCAAAACTATTTTTATGCAGAGATAGAGAGGAAAAATGAGTCATTTGAGTTCCCAACAATTAATAATAACTAAAGCAACTTTTTGAGTGATAGTGTGTGTGTGTATATATATATTAGAAAGAGATGGGAGATTTGATGTTTTTTAAGCACATATAATTTGCATACTATTAAAGTATTGGTGTTCTAAAAAGTTACTTTATCAATTTTAACATACCGTTTTACAATTCACTTGTATCAGATATTCTATTTTTCCATACAATACATTAAATAATATATATAGCAAATTAAAATAACCTAAAACCCACCCACTACCACAACCCACCACCATTGTAACCACAACCACCAAAATCAGCCCACAACCACCGCAACATACCAAATTCAGCCCACCACTAACCCATCAAAATCAATCCACAACCACAACCAAAAAAATAAAAGATAAAATAAAAAACCACAACAAACAATTACAAAATCCATCATTAAAACCACTGTAATAATAGCTTACCGAGGGTGGGAGAGATCCAGCCAACATTGGAGAGAGAGAGAGAGAGAGAGAAGAAGAAGAAGAAGAAGAAGAAGAGAGAAGCAACAGACACAGGGAGAGAGAAAGAAAAGTTTAATAAATTTAGCAAGGCTTTCCATACCGTTTCAAATATAAGAGGGCACTGTAGCAAAATGCCAAATAGTTTGGCATTTGAAACATCTAATATTAAGAGAGAAATTCAACAAAATTTCAAAAATTACTATTTATAGAATACAGTCTGGGTTGTATTATAGATCAATCGAATGAGCACAACTATCATTCTTAAAAAAATGATTAATTTATGCCTCTAAGCCTACTTCAAACATTCTATTTTTAGGTTGTTTTTCTCTAAAAAAAACCCCAACAATTTGCCCAGAAAAATTGACCATATTTTTTTTGGATCATCAACTAAGAACTTTTTTTTTTATTATTATTATTATTATTATTATTTTTATTTTTTTATACAAGATAAAAATTCTACTCTAGTCTAATATAAGTATATATATGTGTGAAATTCTCATCTAGAGACTTGAATCTTAGCCCTTGTCCTGCACACCTTACAAAAACTTATGCTTGTAAGATAACCATCACATCAAGGATGTACGGTGGTAAAAAACTTTATTATTAATTACACACAGCTACTATCCAAACACTGGACTTGGACACTGAAAATGGGAGATCTCAAAGACCAGTGTAAAATGGACAGCTAATAAGTGCAATGTTTTTACCTTTACCAGTTCTGACCTGATCTTTCACCTTGAATGTGACTTTGAGGATAAAAATTTCGGAGGAACAGTAGTGTTAGTGCGTTGTAGCTAGCTAGGCAACCAACACAATAAAGTAATGGTAAAGCAACAGGAAATTTTACGTGAAAACCTTTAAATTATTAGAAAGAAAACTATGACCACAAATCAGTTGGGAAGTACACTATTTTCTAGAAAAGATTACAAAAAAGTTTAACAACAAGCGATTCCCTTTTTTCTCCTTTGTCTCTCAAAAATGCTCCCTTTCATCCAAAATTTGTATCTCCCTTTTTATTGCTGGATCAAAGAGGAAACAAATTGGCCCTGTGGCCCTTTTATTACACTGGTCATGGGTACTGTTGCATGTAAGCAAAACACGTCTTGTTGTTACCTTCTTGACCATATATAATATATAACTGGCGTGCCTCCATGCATGTTTCATGGCTGTAACTTGTAACACTCTTAGCAGTAACAACAAAAATTATAACTAAAAACACTTAAAACCTCCTTGCATCAAGCCCAGCAAACTAACAATTAATGAACCTACAGTAACTCAATACCTCTATTGAGTTACTTATTGTCTCTCTCTTTTCTCTCTCATGCACTAATCTACACAGATTGGCGATGGCGCAAAAAAACTCTCGTGAGAATTGTAGCGCCAACAGTGGCGTGAAGAAAAGGTGGTTTGGCCACCCACGTACCGGTAGAAGTTAGCCAATTAAATAGAATAGTAATAGAGAATAGAGTTAGCTAATTAACAAAAGCGTGGTCATTATATTAAAATCGACTAAAATGCAAAGTTGTACTCTAGAATATGAGAAAACTCATTGTGTATCGATATATATAAACATACTCTCACATAAGAATGTGCCCATATATATGCCATCTCCTAGAGCAATGTGATGGGGTGTCAGTCATCTCTATCAATTATCAAAGCATAAAGTTTTCAAAGACGTTGGTTGTTTGGGCTTGAAGGCATATACAATTCATGGCACATGTTGGCTGCAGTGTAATTTGTACTGAGGTTCGTGGTTAATGCATGACTTCAATTCTACGTTGTTTTTTTTGGGCTTTTTGTCGGTCTAGTCGTCTATGTTCTACCTTCCCTATATCATTGTTTCATCGTAATGTCCTTTAATTGGGCCCCAACACGCCCATTCCATGCCCAACTTTCTGCCTTCCAGCGATCATTTACCGCCATATATGCCAGAATTTGGTCTAACGATATTACTCTTACCTGTCATGTCATTGATATTTCCTTTCTATTTACTTAAATGCCACCTGCACACTACTTGAATATTGTACCATATTTCAAAGGTTCGGTTAATGTATCCTCTTAGGGCATGCATAATAAATTTATTTTTAGAAAAATTTTATCAAAAATTGCAAAAAATTGTTAATATTTTTTCAATTCTCAATAAAAACATTTTCAAAACTAGTATACTATTATGTGTCCTTATTAGTTGAATCAAAAAAATGAACCCTTAATATACGGTATTTCTATCATTATTGGTGAATAATGATAAAAAAATGTCCCTTTAAAATTATCTAATTTCTCCAATGAGATAAGATTCCCTCTAGTCAAACCTTCTAATTTCCTCCTATTTTTATTTAAATATAAAATATATAACATTTAAAAATTAAATAAATGTCATGTATCACATATTCAACAAAAAATAAAAAGTATTTGTTTGAAAAAATAAATTAATTTTAGTTTTTGTGATTGTGGTTGCTTGCATTGAAATGGCCATTCATACAAATCAAATTACCATAAACATGCATGTACAAATCGCATTAAACTTTAAAATATTCACAAATATAAGTACAAGGACATAAACTTACAAGCATACAATATATGAAGATCTCATAGGCCTAGAAAACTAAGAGACTAATTCCTACTATATGGTCTCTGAAAAGTGTTATGTTATGTGCTCTAAATAAGTTCTCAGGCTTGTCCGTCATCTTTCTTTATTGAATAAGACCTTTATTTATATCTTAAGGATCTGGTAGTTACCTTCCCAAGATCTCTAATAACGGCTGCCATAATCTGCCGTAAACATTCAAGCTTATATTATTGGGTTTTGACCTTAATTATATTATTACCAAAACTAATATTTGGTCTAACATGGATTAGAAGATTCGATTGAATAATTATATTTACAAAAAAAAATTTAATTGTCAAGGAGGGTATAAAATGATGGTATTAATGACCTCTTTTTTATTGTGGGACCAAAAAAGAGAAGTAACTAAGGGCCTGCTTGATTTGAGAATCACTCAAAACTCAATTCTCAAAATTCAATTCTCATCACTCAAAACTCTAATTCATATCTTATACCTCATATCTAATGTCTTAATTCTCTATTTTTCTCCAGACTTATTCATCAATGTGTTCAGCTTAAATATTTCTTTCAGTTGTCATTTTAAAAACTCAACTTTAATTGTGGGTTCCAGTTAGTTCAACTAGTAAAGTCTCTGATGGTTGTATAAGAGATTTGGGGTTCAATCTTCGCCTACACCAAAAACTTATTAGCGTCTTGATCTGATAATAAAGAGCTATCATCAGGAGCAGACGTCATAGGTTGAAACTCTCAATTAAAAAAAAACCAACTTTAACTCAAAATAGTAGAGCCCACACATCTGTTGAGTCAGAACGGTCCACACTTACCTGCGTGAACATCCCACTCCAGTAGAGACCAAAAAAAAAAATTCCCCAACCACTCCACCTCTACCAGCACCAACAACCCAGCCACCCCGCCTCTACAACCACCGACAACTCAGCCACCCATTTCCTACCACTGCCGAACACTGCACAAATCACAAACAATACAAACCCATCCACCATAGCAAATTTACTCACACCACCACCACCACCTTCAACACCACAATTGACTACCCCATAAAATCCATAAACTCTAAACACAAAAATCAAGCCCAAAAAGCACAACCCAATCTAAACACAAATCACAAACCCAAATCAGAGAAGCTGGTGTGAAGAAAGAAAGAAAGAATAAGCTAAGGGAAAAATCGGTGTGAAGAAGAAAGAGAGAAAGAAAAGAGAAGAGAAGAAGTTAGGAAGAAGAAGAAAGAAAGAAGCAAAAAAGAGAGAAGGAGAGAGAACGTGTGATGGGAAAGTGAAGAGGAAAGAAAGAAACAAAAAATAAAGAAAAGAAGAAAGAAACTTTGTCTAATTAGACATGACACTAAAGCAGTGGTCTCATTTGGTGAGTAAAATTACAATACTGGCCTCATAACTTATATTTCATAACTCAAAAACATTTAAAATGTATTTTCATTTTTAGGCATAAAACTTACCATATTTGAGTGATGAGTGATGAATTTTGAGTGATAAGTAAATGAAAACATGAAATCCAATTAGGCCTTAAATATCCATTTTGCATGAAACTTTATAAAAATTAAGATTCTAAGATAAAACTAAAGCCAGACAATGAAAGCTATCATTTGAAATTTTATGTTATACTCCAAGTTTGCCAAAGTGATAAGTGAGCGTGATATGGTCTCTCTCTCTCTCTCTCTCTCTCTCTCTCTCTATATATATATATAAAAGGAAAATTTTAAGAGTGTTAAAATCCTACAACTATTGTCACAACTCGTCACATGACAAACTATAAATAGTGAAACTCAAATAATGGATCCTACACTTTCACCACTCACAATTTGTCAAATGGTAAATTGTAACAAAAATTATAAAATTTTTTATCTAATTAGCATTACAGATGGTGAAGCTCAAATAGTGGATCTTATACTTTCACCGCTCACAATTTGCCAAGCGGTGAATTGTAACAAAAGTTATGAAAATTTTTGTCTGGTTAGCATTACTCACGAGAAAATAGATCACCAAAGATGATGGTTTGCTGACAACAATGTGATGACAACTATTCATTAAAATACGATCTAAAATTGGTGGGACCTTTAGGTACAACGTAAGATATCGTCTCAACTCTCAACAACATTAGGTGAAAATTACGAAATAAGAAAATGAATTTTTCCCATTGGTCACTCCATCAATCACCATCCAAGAAATCAAATTAACGAATTTTTGGTCTACAGAACTCCCTCAATTTCCTATATAAGGCAAATCCATTCTGATCTCTTTTGGTACTTCTCATTTTCAACAGCTTAATTCCCCTTGTTGTTTCGTGTGTAGAATCACCTTTGTTGATTCTGGTAATTTCCTCTTTCTTTTTTTTCTTTTTTTTTTTTTTTTTTTTTGTGTTTTCTTGCTTCGCATCCTCATCAAGTCCGGGTGTCGCGGCAAAGATCGAAAGCATCTAATTTCATTCATGCTTCCAACATGAATACATGCATTGACATTGAAGAGAGGCTAGACGTTTATGGAGTTTAATTTAATTATTTTCCTTTTTCATACTTTGGCTATACTTGGTGGAGTTCATGATGTTGGCATGGCTCAATCAAATCAAAGCTCTCAATGGTTTGAGTCCTTTGATCTGATTGAGCCGTGCCAATATCACATTGAGTCTCTAAATCACCAAAAGCATGCATGATCAATATATCTTTGGTGTAAACTTTCCCTGCTTGAATTATATTGTTCTGGTATAACAACATTTTAATGAACTAAATAGAGAAGAATGAAAAGGAAGAGATAAGAAAATGTCATATGTGACAACAACAAAAAAATTTATGCAAAACATGGATTCTTATATACTTGTTATCTTCCTCCTTTTTCTTCTTTTGTAGAAAGAGGGGAATTCTGATTCCATGGAATTACTAGGGTACCAATAGCGCTTATTCTAGTTTTTTCTTGATTTTAAAATTGGAATCAGATTCTCTTCTCTAGGCTTGGGTTATAATCAACCTATATAATATTTAATTTGGTGTTGTTCATGTCTTGTTATGTGTAATGTGTGTGTGATTTGTGAATGTTGTATGAATAGCAGAGATTATATCACGGGGGTCTTAACTTGTTGACAACTTGATATTGTGGTATATCTTATTTAAAGGTCATAGGTGAAACATCTCATTCTATATATATTTTCAATGAATTTGATATGAGAGGATGTAACTAGACATTATTTTCCTTTTTCTATTCCATGAATTTAATAAAAGTCTGTTTGAGTTGAGGGAAGAGAGAGGTAGAATAAAAGGGAATACAGTAGAATTGACTTAAAATAGACTAATTTTGGATCAATTCTACTATACTTTTTCTTCTTTTCTTCCTTCGGTTCAAATAGACCAGAAAAGTTGTCAGCTTTTCAAACAAACTGTTTTTTCTTGATGACCTAAGTAATCTTTGTACACACTAGTAATCAAATTCAGCATATGCAAATAGCTCTATTTTATCATTAAAAAAAATGACCAAGGTGCCGAAAGCCTGAAACCTGATTTTGTGTCTTGTCAAGTTTTCCCAGTGCATGCAGTATTGACAAGGAAGATTGTGATACTTCATTTTATTTTCCTGTGTGATGTGGGGGAAATGTTGGACTAAAATGCTTTATCCTGACATGGCATGAAAATGCCAGTGATTTACACCAACTTTGTTTGCTCTCTTTATTGACAGCTAGCATACCCTACCAAAGCAGACGAAGATTTGACACAATCATGGCATCATCCAGGGTATTACTTCAAATTTAAGCACTACAATCCCTTTTAAGTAACTTGTATTATTCTTGCTTCTGTTTCTCGATCTGCACCAACTCTTATGTACAAGGTTATAGAACCAAAGGGTGTATAGCATGAGGAAGTATACCCTGTTAAAGGTGTATACTTCCTCCCACGTACAATTGTGTGGGTCTCACGGTTGTGAGTGTGAGGAAATATACACCCATAACAGAGTGTATTTTTCTATATACCAAGGGCGGCTATACGTTATCTTCAAGGTTTCAATGAACCTAGAAATTAAAAAATATTATATATATATATATATATGTATATATGTATAATATTTGTTTTATTAGTTTGATTTACACTTAAAAGTATTTTTGCACCCTTCATCATAGTCCAATCCAAAACCAAATAACAACACAAATAAGCCCATCTCAAAACCAAAAACAACACAGAATGCTCTCACTTTCTCTCTTTGATTTGATTTCAAATCTCATTCACATGAATCTCATCTCATATTTTCTTTTTAACTATCTAAATCAATATCTCTCTTTATTATACATTTATATTATGTACGTGTGTGATACTGATTGTATGCATTATTTATTTATTTTGTCTTAATATTATTTATGTGAATTGTGATGTGTGTGAATGTGTACATATATATTATAAATATAATATAACTATATATAATTTAATAATTAGAAAATACAGCGAGTTTGTTACATGTGTGTATATTGTTAAAAAAATAAATGATGTTTCAAGAATTTGATTGGTTAAGTAGACACTTTTTTTTAGGTATATTATTTATGTATAAATGAATGTAGCTATATGGTTCAATAATTAATATAATGCCAATAGGTTTAGTTTTGTCATTTAGTTTAAAATATTTTTTATGAAAACAATGAAATATTTTTTATAAAAACAATGACAAATAGGAAATAACAATTGAATAAAAATAAAAATGTTTTACAAATTTAAGAAAATAAAATGATCATATCTATCCATATTGATAATAGATAATGACAATTAATAATGAACTATCATGTAACTATTTTAAAATATGAAAACTCTTAAAAGGAAATTGCAAAACTTCATATATTTCTTCTATAAAAAAATTCATGTATTTGCATTTTTTTTTTTGTCGATGATCCAATAAATTCAAATTCTCATTTTACTAAATTATTATTAATTTAATTTTCTGAATGACATCTCTGACAAACAATTTTGGAGCCCCCACTACTATTTACACAGCCAATGAAAAATAGAAATCTTGTCGTTTTCTAACATTTAATCCATGAAAGGAATGTTTATATATATATATATATATATATATATATATATATATATATATATATAAGTATTTCTTTTTTTTTTGAGAAAGTATATATTTAAGTATTTCATAATAAGATTTGAACATGAAACCATCCTAATCACGCCTCACTCATTATTAAATACTATAGCAAAGTAAATCCCTATTTTGTCCTTGAGTGAACCTATTTTAATACACTAACATGTCCTTTCCAAGACAATATTGATGCCTCTAAATTCGTATTTGGCTTTTAACAAAGGCGGCGCCATGTGTTAAAACTCATTTCCTTCTCTTTTGTGTGTGTATTTGTTTGTTTCTCAAAAAAAAAATAATGGCGGCGCCAGGGGAGTTGAAAGGGACAGTCAATTGCCCCTGTGAGTCCGTGACCCACCAAAATTATGAAGCTTTTACTTATTTTTTGCAATTTTACCCCCCTCCCATGTTATTTTCTTCTCTTTTTAGTGAATATAATTTATATATTTTTTGGTGATATATTTCTTTTATATCGTTATTATAATCAACATACTATTAATTTTTCTATGTCAAACTTATTGGCTTGAACAGTTTTGGATAGCTTGTTTCTAAATAAAAATTAAAAATATGAGAGAGAGAGAGAGAGAGAGAGAGAGAAGTAAAAAAAATACAGACATAAACATTAAGGTGGATTGTTACTTCTATAAAACTTGATTTATTTTTATTATTATTATTATTATTATTATTATTATTAGTAAACAATAGAAATACTCTTAGGATATTTATTCTAGGAATCACCACAAATATCACCCATATACTCAATTGATATATAAAAGAGAAAGTGTTACCAACATAACATTTTTACAACAAAATTTACGTGATAAGTTATTACTGGTTTTAATTTAAACTCACCATATAAATTACTATTTTGTCCACTAGTAAAAAACAACATGCCACTTAAAATTTATTGTAAAAGTATTTGTGAAAATATAATGAACATAACATCTCTCTTTATAAAACCTTCTTCTTCGTTTTTTTACAAACGAGAGTGTCTAGACCTTTTCGAGAATCTGACTATTCCTATGCAGTTTTACCATCCTACACACACTAGGTTATTACAGGGAAGAATCCCATGAGAGTGATTCTAAGATACTGGTAAGGGGTTTCGAATATAAAATCTTATACATATCATAAAATTTTAAGAACCACTAAGCCAATCCCCCTCAGGTTCTCTTTATAAAACATTGAATCACAGTTTGCTGCTTACAATATATGCCAGACCTTTTTTCCAAATATTAGTGCTATTGCATGGTAAATCCAGTAAAGGCATTGTGAAAGCCCAAACCACATCTCAGACAGCGTTTAAGTTGGACTATAAAAATAGACCCAAAAATCTGGACAATCTGGGCTCACTTAGTCACACAGCTCACAATCACAGCCCAATATTTGGTTCCCAAGTAAAAATCTATTGAGTCTTCTTCTCCAAGCATAAAGATTATGAGAATAAAGAAACCCTTTTATATATTTTTTGGGTTAGAGCCTAATAACACTGTTTTTTGAACCCAAAAGTTTTTGAAAAATGGCATTGACGAACTTTATACTGACAGTGGCTGGTGTTAGCGCGGTGATTCTACTGCTGAGGAGCGATGTGAAACAATCAGCGGTGGTGTTTAGGCGCAACGTCAAGCACATACGCCATTGGCTCGAACAAGAATCCGCCTCTGCCACCAAGTAAGCTAGCTTCTCTATCTTTTTTTCTTTAATGGGTTTTATTAAAGCTTCACTAGGATTGAATTTAGATCATTATTTTAGTCTTGTGTGTGTGTGTTTGTGTTTTTGTGTATGTGTATGTGGGATTGTCACCTTTTTTTTTTATATGAATTTATGAAGAATATGTTGTGCATATTTTGTTTTTTGCTCGCATCCCTTTTAAACAATGCGGAGAATGATGAAGAAAACCCAACTAAAAATTGGGTTTTTCGCATTTAGTACTCTGGGAACTATGCTTCGTTAGTAGGTTCCATTAATTAAATTCATGGCTGAGACTCGCCATTTATGTGACGAGGGAGCATTGCTTCCGGAGTATTGAATAACTTTCCTGTGAAGATCGTGTGTTAAAGACCCGCTAGGCAAAGAAGGGAATTGTTTGGAACCATTTTTAAGGTCTTGCAATGGCTTATGTTGCTTATTCTGTGACATCACACCATTATTTAAGAGATCCTAGATTTGAGTCAACCTAATAGTCATGGGATCAGGTTATGAAATGTTTTATGAGGAAGAATATGAAGCATTGTTTCACTGACATTGGAATGTGACAAAAATGTTTAGATCTTGCTGTTAATATGATCTCCAGTCAAGGATTTATCTTAGGTTTTATTTATATATTTTGGTGACAGGAAATGCATGTTTCTTGTTGCATTGGTAGTCTTAAAATCTTCAGCTTACGACACAATTGAACAATGTATTAGGTTATTACTTCACCATCAACATTTTTAATATAATAATAGGGTGTTGTAACCATGCACTTCCAGGTCCTAGCTCCAGTGATGACTAGCTACTGATGTTGGATTTTCTATAATTCACAAGCAAATTTTCTCTGTTTTATATATGCTGAGCAAATTTAGATTAATCAATTAGCCACTGATGATATTGATGGTTTGAGTATGTTTAGGAAACTGGCTCCAACAACTCTGACTGCTTCAACTCCTACGGAAGATGTTAAGAATCACTTTTGATGTCCATCTGATTGCTTTGGAAAAATTTGCTTGTTCTTGAACACCACTTGAAACAGTGATTTCTGCAACTTTGGATACTTATGGCACATCTTACATGAAATTAGTTACATACTTGTTTCTACTTCTCTGTTTCCCTTACAATTTACTAGTGCTTATAAATTTTTCATACCTTTTGGTTTGTTTTATTTCTTTTCCCTTTGAGAGACAAGAGAGAATTAATTTCCTTTGCATTACCTTCTTTGTGGTAGGTAAAAAGCAGTCATCAATTAGTTGGCTGATTGGCTCTGGAAGGGTGTTCAAGTATATTGTAGAAAGAGACTTGTCCAGCCAAACATGCATTTGCATGTTTGGGCAATTCTGATACAAATCACAATGATTATTAGACATTTTAAAATGAAACTTGAATTAGATGATTGGGACTTATACTTAGGAATAAAAATCCAGCTTGGGCCTTCCTACAATAGGCTCAGTGACTGGTTTTGACGTGTCTGTTTAGTAGGTGTTATTGTATATAAGTGTTGGGTATTCCTAATAGCCACACGATATTCGCATTGCTGTCATTCTTATGTTCACTGTTATATAAGTTTCTTTTCTTCGTCTTCTTCCCTTATCTTTCAGGGCAGCGGAGAAGGCAGTTCCTAAGGAACTAGAATCAAAGGTTCTTCCAAAAGACATTCCCAAGGAGGACAAGCACTGATGTCTATATATAGGGAGCCTGATGTTTTCTAGAAGAGAAGAGTTACTTAGTAGTTTCTTCCTCTCTCTTTTTTTCAAAATATTTTATGCTTATTTAAAATAAGTCTGTGAAATAAAATGTTCAGGTATATTTTATTTTCTGCCCCTAAGTTCTCTTAATTTTGTTTTTTAATAGCCCGTTTGGTCTCTTAAGTATTGATTTGTATTTACAAAGGTGGTGATACTTATTTGGAAAGCAAGTGCATTTCTCCCTTGATTTTAGGTTCTTTGTAACATCAACCTGTAGATAGGCAGCCTTTTCTGCTCAGTAATACTATTTTGTAAATTATTTGACCAAATAGTGGTGTTTTTAAATAACTGATTCACCTAGATCAACTCTTCAAGAAGATAGATTCATCTATATTACTTCAGGAAATCTTCTGAATCACACTCTTCCTCTCTCACTCACCTATCCAACCCCAGCCCACCAAGTCACCTCTAGTTGCCGCTGTGCTCCAATCATCATGACTCCATAACACACTATGAGCCAAATAATGCCAAGTACTCCATTTGTTGCTCTTCAAATTCAACACTCAATTTTTTATCTACAATTACATTGAAGTCTGATAACCATTCTACCAAAATTATCTTGCTCGGCAAAAAAAAAAAAAAAAACCTGTTGTCAATTTTTTTTTTTAAATCATGAACAAGCTGTGAAATCATTGAATCCATTGGTTTTTTTTAGGGGTGGCAATTCGTGTTCGCGTGTCGGGTTCGTGTCGTGTCAAGTCATGAGTATTCGACTACATAGGTCAACACTAACCCGACCTGTTTATTAAACGGGTCAAGATTTCTCAACCCTAACACGACCCATTTATTAAACGGGTCAGTCGTGTCGACCTGTTTATCAGATTTTATCAAAATGAAAAATAAAAATTAATGAAAAAACAAACAAATAAATATTTTTAATATAAAATTTAGAACTAATGAGTAATTGCATCACAAATAATCATTCAAAGTTAAAGCATATCCCAATATCACAAATAATCAATCACAATATGTCAAAGAAAATAAATCACAACAATTAATAAGTTTATATACCTAGAGTTTGAAGGGTATATTGGTAAAATATCATTTAATTAAACGGGTCAGACGGGTCAAACAGGTTCTATGTGTTCAACCCTAACCCAACCCATTTATTAAACGGGTTAGTCGTGTCAACCCGAATATGACACCAACCCGTTAAGCCTCAACCCATAACCTGCTAATTTCGTGTCGTGTCGTGTCGGGTTCGCGGGTCGTGTCAAATTTTGCCACCCCTAGTTTTTTTTACCCAAAAACAAAACAAAACCCTCGGTTTTTTTTTTTTAGGGGTTGCTGTGTTGTATGCATTTGAAAGGATTGGAATGGTTTTCCCATTGGAGTTGGCTATGTATGATTGAAATGTTGGTTGCAAATGGGAAATGAGGGGTAGACTGAGGTGGGAATGGGCAAAAGCTTTGGTGTTGTCAATTTTCTTTTTATTAGTAAACTCACTTCTTGAAGAGTCTAGATATAAGTGGATCAATTATTTTAATAAATGCCACATCAACAGATGTGGCAAGAAATTTGCCTTTTGAAAAGTTGAGTTTCAAGTAGAATTCAACTCTTAGGTCCGTTTGGAGGAGTAGAAAAGTAGAAGGATAGAAAATGGTCGAAGGATAGAAAATATTTTATTTTCTCTCCTTTTTGTTTGATTGAGAGTGAAAAAGTGGAAGGATGGAAAAAATAAGTTTGCATAAATTTACTCATATACCCTTGTTGAAGAATGATACTTAATTAAAACAAAAAAGTGACAAATAATCACAAAAAAAGAGCAATCATCCAATTTTATTAAAAAATAAAAATAATATCCCAAAAAAAGAAGAGGCAATGTTACTGCCAGGAAAAAAAAAAGGCAACTTGAAAAATGTGCACATGGGTATTTTTGTCAATTAAGAAAAAATTTATCCTCAATTAGTTTTCTCTCTATTTTGGAGATAAAACTTTTTTATGGGCTCGGAGATAAAACACCTAGGCTCTACCATTTATTTTTCTTCCCCCCACCCGACCAAACGCACTTAAAAAGTTTTCCTTCCTATTTTCTCTCCAAAGTTTTCATCCTCCCTATTTCACTTTCAAGCAAACACACCCTTAAAAGGTCTGTCCGTTTGAATGGAAAATAGGAAGGATGGAAAATAGAGGAAGGAAAATAGGGTGGAAAATACTGTTTTCTTCTGTTCATTTGGGGAAAAAAAAATAGGAAGAGAGAAAACTGGGGAGAAAGTTTTCTCTTCAGGCCCACTTTTTTTTTCCTTCCAAATCGGAAAGGAAATTTAGAGAGAAAAGTGTTATGGTAGCACTTTTACAAAAATACCCTATTCCCACCTATTTTTTTTCAACATTCTCTCTCTTTTTTTCTTTTTTTTTTCATCGTGACCTGAAACAACGTTTTTTTTTTCTTCTTCCAACGTGACCTGATCTTCAACGTTCTTTTTTTTTTTTTTTCAACATTACCTGAACGTTCTCTTCTCTCTTTTTTTTTTTTTTTTTTTTCACGTGACCTAAACGTTCATTTTTTTCTTTTTCTTTTTTTCAACGTGACCTAATCTAATTTTTACATTATAATAATAAAAATAATAATATAAATTTATATATATGATGTGATAAATTTTATACTATGTAATCAGTACAAATAAATCTATTTTTTACATATTATGTAACAAGGGTATAATAGTCAATTTATATAAATTACATTTTTCATCCTTCCATTTTTCTCTCCAACCGAACAAAAGAGTTTTCTACCCTCCCACTTTTCCACCCCTCCAACCGAACACACAAGAGGGAAAACTAAATATTTTTTATCTTCCCACTTTTTCACTCCTCCAACCAAACGGACCCTTAAAGTGTCTCGTTTCAAAATAGGCTAATTATATATATATATATAGGTTTAAAATAGTACAATTTGGCCAAAGAATTCAAAATTTAGTATTAATTAATGAGCAAAAATGGTAGAGATAATAGCCTTGGAGCAAGGAATCCTGCTTGCTAAGGAATTGCAGCTGCCCAAAGTCATTTTTGAATCTGATGCACTCAATGTTATCCAAGCCATCAATGACAAAGCTATAGGGAGCTGTGCAGGCCATTTCATTCAGGACTTTATTCAAGTGATCTGTTTGAATCATGCTCTTTCAAGCACCTTAGCCGTGATTTCAACAAGGTGGCCCACGAATTGGCCCAATATGCCTGGAGGAGTACAAGTTCACATATCTGGAGGGGAGTTACACCCCCATTGGTTGCTCATTTAATTCAATCTGAGATGTGTATTTGATTTCTCTGTATTGCTTGCTGTTTGGCTTGTATTTGAACTCTCAATGTAGCTCTCTGAGTTTGGTTTTAATGCCAATCGTATTTCCCTTTCAAAAAAAAAATGGCATAGATAGGGTCAGATTGGGTTGGCCAAGGTGTTCAAGGAGAAATTAGTCAATATAATGGGAGGACTTTATTAGCAATTTCTAATTATTCTTTCACTTAATAATCGAGTGACATTTCTTATAAATAAAAAATAATAATAATAAAGTGACATTTAAAAAAAAAATTAATTCAGTCACATCCAAATCAATAATCACATATCACATTCAGTGGTTTCTCAAAAAAAAAAAAAAAAATCACATTCAGTGTGCAATAATAAATAATAATAAAAATGACTCCCACCGGCCACACTGAATGATTAAAATGGAAATTTTCATTTTGCTAAAAAAATAATAACTTGGATTTGATTACAGAACCAATTAAATTCAGAAAAAAAAACCACATCACTAATCTGTTTTTTGGTTGCACAAAAAACATTTACAATCAAATATATAAATCACAATTTCTAAATCACTCACTTTATTTTTGTTTTCCAGCATTTTTTTGCTAGAGAAAAAGCAAAAGAAACCGCAACTACTCATTTAGGCATTAAACATTCATTTAATCCTGCTTGTTTTTTTAGAGGGAGGAAGGGTAAAAAATTATCTTGATTTCCTTGATGAGAAGGCCATGTTTGTCAGGGGAGAGCTCATCACACAGACCAAAAGTATCTTCATGGCCATAGTCCTTGAGCCCCTCCAACAGAGTCTGTGGTGGTGGCATCGCCGGTGAAGGTGAAGGTGGTGGTGGTGATGGTAGATGTTGCCGTGAATTTTTTTTTTTTATTAAATGGTGCCACTGTTATTAGGACGTGACTCAATCAATTTAAACATAAGACATTATATATTTTGGTAGAATAAATATTATTGGTTTGATCCTTTGGTTTATTGAATAATTTCCCTTGTCCAATAGTGCAAAGACAATATCTCGAGCTCAGCTCAGCCTAGATTAGAATTTATGAACCTTAGGCCAACTAAACTCAATTACTGAACCTTCCTCATGCTTTTACTGCAATGGCAAATCTTAATGCAATTTGTTGGCTCGCTAGTGTTGTAAATGGGCTTTGCAGAATGTCTTGCTGCCTCTCTTTTTTTTTCTTTTTCTTTTTTTTTTTGAAATTTCCATTTAGCCAAAATAAATGATATAATAAACAAAAAAACCAAAGAAAATATAGTTGAAATAGAAGAAAGACAAGTATGGTATATGTATTAGCTGTGAAAGCCTCCAGTCATAAGAAATTATTGCGTACTACACCACACCACATATCAAAAAATAAAGCTAAGCAAGTCACCACCATTGTTCTAGCTGTTTTACTTTTTAAATTAATTTTTGAAGTAATATTTTAGGGTAGTTGTTCTTTTGTGCAAGTAATATTTAGGGTAGTTGAATTCCTATATATTGTTATTTTTTGGTCTGATGCCTAGTTGGAATTTAATAATTGATTTTATGCTCATAAGTTTCTTGTTACAAAACAAAACAAGGGGTTAAGGTTTGAGATGCTTTGGGACATGAGCATATACCTTAGCTTTATTCATTGTTTCATATTTCTGTTTGCCATGTTTAATCATCGAGTTGGATTTTTTCAGCTTTGGTTATGATTTCAACTAAGCACAGTGCATAGAATAGAATGCTGAAAACCAGTACGTGGATACAATCTTATGATTGACTTTGACGACAAACATAGAGAGTTGACCTCCATCTTTATATTATTTTTCTATCAAATTTTGAATTAATGGATATCAAATTGATTCAAAGGATAGAATCACCTAGATAAAATAAGAGATAATGAGATATGAAATCGAATTTAACGAATGCAATTGGTTGAAATATATATTATTTTCTTTATTAAAAAAAAATTCTGGATTCCAATTATAATGGTCAATAATAATTGGATTAGCCTAAAAGCTAAATAATATTGATTGATGTCACACCTATCTATCAAACCACAATTACACTAATAAAATAGCAATTTATAGTAATTTTCTATTTATAGCAATTTCATATATAAATGTATGTGATTTGTAATCAAGTAACATTGCATTATCTCTTTTATAAAAAGAGAATAAGGATTCGAATTCTCTCCTCTCCATAAGTGTATTTATCGAATTATTAACAACAACAACAACAATAATAATAATAATAAAAGTAAGAATTCTTAGCATCCACTTCAACCAAATAATAATAATTACATAAAAATATTATATTTTTCCTCTTAAAGAATAATTTATAGATGAGAGATAATTAGAGAAGCTTGAAATAAAATTTTCAAAATAAGAAGAAAAAGTCTAGCACATCATGTGATAAAATGAGAACTGATACAAATAGAGAGCTAATAGATAGAATAGCAAAATATAGACATAATAAAAGTTAAGGTGAAAAGTGTAAACAAAAGATCAAAATTATTTGTCTTAAAATATAGATGGCACATGGATGATGCTCACCCACTTCCAGAACAAGAAAGTTTAATTAAACATAATTAAATATTTATCTTAAAGAAAATGAATAATATTAGTTTCAAGAATGGCCCAGACGATTTCATGAACTAATAATAGATAGCTTGATAGGTTGGCTTCATAGATAAATAAAAGAGAGATTGGGGGGAAGATCAAAATCCAAGGTTTTTTTTTCCCCACAAGTTAATTGGGGGAGAGATCAAAATCTAAGTTATCCTTAACAGGAACATCGATTAATGCCACTATATCACAATACTCTTAATTTTGTAGTAATAGATTGTTTGTCAAGAATGTCAGAAAAAGAGAGAGGTCGCTATTCCATACATTTTTTATACAGCACTGTATACATGTATTTTCAAAACAAAAATTTGGAACTAATTTGTTGTGGGGTCAGTGCAACTATGATATTTAACTACTCACAAAAATTACAATAGCTGAGAGTGACATAAGTTTTACTCTAGGAAAATAAAATGAAGGGATCATGCCTTTTCTTTCCCCATCAGAACCAAAATAAAATACTCATGCGTTGAATAAATAGCATAGATAAGAGTTTAGTATGCATAATAGTACAAATTGACAAATACTAGCATGGATGGAGAATAATCTGCATTCCAATACAAGTATCTCAGACAATGCACGCTTAGTCTAAGAGGAAAGGAAATCAACAATATTCCAAAATTAGAAGCAAGGGGGCATTTCCTTCATTGTCCTGCTCCCCAATATATTATTGAAGCTGAAGACTAGAGAACATTCCCCAACAGAATTACCTGATGAGCTGAATTCTCCCATGAAATTCAAAGTGTTCACGAGGCCTCATTTTCCAAAAGGGCATCAAGTGCCCCTTGAAACATATCATTGCAATACATGTTGGTTTCATTGGCATCAGGAACAAAAACTAGACCTGCAGACTTGTCCCTCACTCCCTGAGAGCATGAGTACGGAGCCACTCCGGTTAATTGCAGTCCGGAATCTAATGATTGAATTGGATGGCTCACACTGGACTGGACCAATTGGCTCAAACCAATTGCTGAAGTTTGAGACACTGGAGGTGATGACAGAAGATAGAGAGCACAACCCAAGTCAATGGATTGTGTCATGCCACTGGATGACATATTATTGTTGCCCCTTCCACTTTCTGATGAAGCAATGCTATTGGGAAGTGATTGGTACAAGGAAGCTTTGGGGACTGCTTGAGTGCCTAGTTTAGTGCCATTTTCCTGTGAGAATGAGAACAGTTTATTTTCCTCATTGTAAATGAAGGCAAAGGAATTTGGAGATCTTTTTCTGTCAGTAATACGCAATCGTTGCTGACGATTATAAATCATAGATTCTGCTTCATTTCTGGTAATTCCAGGCCAGGTACTTCTCATATTAGTATTTCCACTAGCATGTATGTGTGGACTACAGAATTGCAAGATTCTAGTACCTGATTTATAGAAAGACCTATCAATTCCAAAAGCATTCTACCCAAGTAGAAAACAAGAAATTAAGAATTGTAGAATTAGATGCTGTCTTGAATTTCCATTGAGACGAAATCAGTAACTAGCAATTCCAAAGTTTGTCCATCCAAGATCATCTGGGGAACTTGGGAATACTAAAAGTTAAAAGTACCATGAAAAATTATTGGGCAACTTCAACTTAAAACTAAGCAAAACCTTAAGAATAGACATAGTAGTAATAAATGGACACCCTAGGCAGGCCAAATCAATCAGTGTCTTTTCTAGGTGATTCAATGAACTGCAGAAGCTTCTGAGAAAGCTCAGTAATTTGCTTATACTAATGGTGTGTGAGAACAAGAAGTGTAATACAGTAATGTATAGTTCAATTTCATCCTCGGCTTCAGACTAAATAGCAAGCAAAATAACCCAATTCAAATCACAATTAGAGACAACAAGCAAATAGTCTTCTTAGAACTTGGACAAGAATCCAGAACCTTTATAATTGGACAGAAATTTCTCAGTATTCAGGTAAAGGGATTCTGATTGAGATTTTCTTCGACGCATGTTGTGTCCATCAAGACGTTTCCTGCAGCTTCTCTTGACCTCATCAAACTCCCCCAAAGAATGGAATCTACAATACTTAAAAACATAAACCATATGATCCTTGAAAAGAAAATTATACAACAATGAAGAAAAAAAACTACGCGACCAACATTAGATTAGAATTGAAACAAATTCCTTGTCCATCAAAAAGTATGTTGATTTCATACATATACCTGCTGCATTGTTGGCAGAACCTCTGCTCTTTGCCCCCTACAATCACAACTGGGGTCTTAGAGTGGCGCTCGCAAACCCTGTGGCGCCGATGATAGTCCCTGCAGTTACTGAGGTCTGACTTGCATCCATCAACTAAACATGAAACAGATTGAGTTCCACTGAGCACACGAGCCCTTTTTGATGACCCTGAAGGTGATGACACCATTGTTGAAGCCCCCAAGTCCTTCAACCCAGCTGCAGATCTCTCTTCCAAATCAGATATTCTACCAAGCTTCAAGTCCACCAAAAGTCCCCCTCCTCTATTCATCTGCCCTGCCAAGCTACTGGAATCAACCAGGCTAGAAAGGCTGCTGTCCTCTTTTGGCTCCAACTCAATTGAATCCCAAGGAAATTCCTTCCAATCCCAGTCCATAGCAAGCAAGTAAACCTCTTTCACAACTTATTCACCTTAAAAACAATAACACAAAAGTGAATACTTCAAGCAGAATGAAAATGAAAGAATATAGAATCAATGCTTTTTCTTTTTCTTTTTTTGGTTTGTTTGGTCAAAAGAGAATGAACAGCATTGAGTGATTCACAGAAGCCAAAAGGCAAAACATCAAGAACAGTGAACTAGAGTTTCTTGAAACTTATGATGGGGCAACAAAGATAATCAAATTGAAGACAAGCTACCTTTTTCTTGTTGGTAGTCTTGGAGATACATATCTGATATGCCATATATATAAGGAGCAGCGTACTTAATTTTTCAACAAAAACTGACGCAAGAACTTCCAAGATTATGGGTTAAAAACATGCAATATCCTTGTTCCGTCCGGCAGAAGGCAAAGACAAAGGATTCATTCAGGGGTCAATTTGGAATTATTGAGGAGCTCAACAAATCCAGCTTGATGAGCTAAAGGGACAGAAAGAAAGACAGAATACACTAAACATTTTAATATAAAGGGAGCTGAGAATTACTGCAAGAAACCCCCATGCCCCATCATCTAAGTACCAATCAGTCTAGAAGCACCCTATTTTTTTACTCTTTTTTTTTTTCCCATAACCGCTGACATAGTTTGTTGTAACTGGTGCATAATAAAAGTGATATCAGTGGTCTAGAAGAAAATGATGTTTCTCCAACTAAAAGAAACCATGTCAGCTGAAGAAAGTTGTAAAAAATGTTATCCTTGGCATTACTCTTTTAAGTATAATTGGTATTGTGATATTTGTTTTCTCACTTCTGCTGTCTCTTTTTGTGCCTTTCTCAATGCCTAGTTGAAATTTTTTATTAGGTGGACTGTTGGTGTGGAAACGAAATAACTTGTATATTAAAATGTGAAAGTGAAAGGAGAAATAACGAGATAGAAGCCCATGGCAAAGTTGCTTACAACTTTGTAATCTATTAATAGACATTAAATTAAGAGAGAGAGGAGTAGAAAAAAAAAAGTACAGAACAGAATAAGGAAGCTCCAAAAGGGAGCCAGGCAAGCACAAGTTTATTTGTATAGAGTAGTGTATTTTTTTTAATGAGTGTAAATAGTAGTGTTTATTACACACAATTGATTATCTCAGTTATTTTTTGAGTATGTGTAAAATAGTTTGTGTACAACAAGTATAATATATATATATATATATATATATATATAGTGCAATCAATGAGAAAGGGTCCATTTTGTTTCCAAAGCAGTATGATATATTCTAGTAATGGTATTGAAAAAACCTAGGGGCGGAGCTATGTTGAAGGCTGGGGGCCATGGCCCCCCCCATTTTGAAATTTTTTTTATTATATATATAATTATTATAATGTTTTCAGAATTTAATCTATAAAAATAAAAGTTGGCCCCCCAAATATTTGAATTAGTCCAATGATGCTCTTAAAAAAATAATTGGTCTAATATTTATAAAGATATAATTTTATTTTTTGCAATTTTAATTTTTATTGTAAAACGTGCACTTATATTTGTTAAATATTTGATAAAGTTTGACGTCAAACATGTTTGAATTTATCTTTTTTAACCCATTATGTGGTGATTAACTAGTCATCAACTCATTAAAAAAATCTTGTCACTAAAACTATACATAAAATGTGTCTTTAGTTGCTACATAATAGGTTAGAGCAAAATAGTTTTAAATATGTTTGGAGTTTAACTTATTTTAATGTCTTTATTTGCATGTTTTTGAAATTTTCATTAGTTCAATTGAAAGATTTTTTATTTACTTTAGTACAAAATTTGATAATTTGTATTTAAAATAAAACTTTTTAAGAATTTCATTATGAAAATAGAAAAAATGAATTTTATTTTATAAAAGATCGTCATTAAACATAATTTTGAATGAAAATACTAAGCTATTTTTTTTTTGTTGGGTGAGTGTATATATATATATATATATATATAAAACTTATCAAATAAAAAAGGGTGTATATATGTATATATAATAAAAAAATGTGTGTGTGTGTGTGTGTATATATATATATATATATATATATATATATAAGTATGTAAGGGTTGTCTTGATAAATATATTAATGTCACAACTTGGCTTCCAATAAAAATTCCTGACTCTGCCCCTAGAAAAACCTCCATAAGAGTAGTTGTTATTGCCTGGGGAAAAAAATATATTTAGTGCTCGATCAAAGTGATGGAAGCGGTTCTCTCATGTTTCTAGGACAACCCATTCCTTTCGTGTTAAGTGAAATTGTGAGTCCCCAAGTAAGTAGCAGAATTTTGTTTTTAAGGGTTTTTTTTTTTTGGGGTCAATAATTAATAATAGTTGTGAGAAAATGAAATTGTTTGGTCCCCATCTTTTGGCATAAACATATTTTCTTTCTAATGTCATTTTTCAATGAAACAGACAGCATCATTATCTTTCTTATCAATTAAGGATCCACTCTAATTTTTTTAGCAGTTGAATCTCTCTTTCCCTGTAGACTTGCTGACCTTGCCAATGTGTCATACCAAACTTAGGTGACTTTTACTATTTTGGTTAAAAACTTTTGACAAGATTCCCACTGTGTGAAAGCTTAATTTGGTGCGGAGACCATTGCTAAATCTACAAATTAGTTGCATCTTGATGCTTCCAGTAGCCTTTCATGGGTTACATCAATCTGTGGAAGCAATTATATCAGTTAGCTTGCTAGGATAAGATAAATAATGTGATTAAACTTTTGCTTTATTTATATTGGTAAGACTTGGACTTTAACCATCTCACTCCCTTGCCTCTAGCCTAAGCCCAAGTAGGAGGGCTACTAGCCTAAGCCCAAGTAGGAGGGCTACTAGCCTAATACCAATTATCTTACTCGTGTTGGTCAGTATTCAATTGTACGATTGTTTTTTTTCCTTAATTAAAAAAGAACTCACAAGTATGGTTACCGTCACCACATCACTTAAACTTCTCACATTATATTGCGGCAAGAGACCACCCAATGAGGTTTATCACTACTCGAACTCATAACTTGTAAACTCATAAGTGTAATTGACCACGAAGACTTCCTACTGCTAGGTGAACCCTCCAAGTGGTATTAGGCTAGTGTTTAAGGAGTTCAAATCTTTTATCTCATTTTTTCTATTCTACTTTATACTCCACTAATAAAAAATTTCCACATGTCCAACCTTCTTAATTAATTAATAATTTTATGATTTTCTTATTCTATTACCTAAAATAAATAATAAATAAAAACCCAACACATCCCCACCACAACCACCAACCTTCACCGATAGCATTATCAAGTAATTACCAATGTCATCAACACTGCTAGTCTCAGCTAGGCTTGTCCAAGACGACCCGCTAACCTGGCCCACCCGCAATTCCGACCAACCCGATCCAAAAATTGCCCGATCAAACTCTTGTGACTGGTCAACGGCAATTTTTGAGGTACCCAACCCAATTCTGGCGGGTCAATTGGTAGGTCCTTGCATTTAAACTTGATTTCAACTGACCTGATCGACTCCACCGAAAAGGATGCCGATCTCCACCATCTAAAGATTTTCTCAATCAAATCTCGCCAGATTTGACAAGATCTTGTCGAAATCGGACGAAATCTCTTCGAGATTCGATGAAATCACATCATTTACGGCCGGTTTTCAACTAGATTTGTAAGATCTCGGCCAGATCCACCGAATTTTCAGTCAGATCCAACGAGTTTCAGCCAAATCTAGCGAGTTTCGGCCAGATCCAACTCTAACCGAGACTCAACCACATTCAAGCAAAAATCCATACAAACCGACCCAACTATTTGACCGGTCAACAGTGGGTCTGCAAATTGTTCATCCAACTTGGTCAAGTCGGTCGCGGGTTGGGCACAAACCCGACCCGTATTGACCTATGGTCATCCCTAGTTTCAGCCATCCGCCGCCACCTTTGTCTTCAAATCTATAACTGTATTAATATTGTGACCTCTTGCTAGTGAGTACCCCGATTCCATGACCGCCTCTTTGTCTTCTTCAAACCTATGTTTGGGTACCCACCGTCTTCTTCAATGAATATAGAAGTCAAAAGGTTTTGCTAGCAGTTTTTGTTATCAGATGATGGCATCGGCGAAGACTCAGAAATGGGACCAACGATTACAAATATCTCCTTGATCCACATGCCCCTCATGGGCATCACGCTGATCTAAACTTATCTCACCCACTGTGCCATGAGCTATCCACCATGGTTTACTTTAATTAATTGTTTGCACACTATCAGAGATAAGATTTTTTTTATTTTGAGAAAGCTATCAGAGATGAGATTGGCTGCCCAAAAATTGAACATTTACATAAAGCAAAACTCATGGAACCCAATAACTGCAAAAATCTCACTCAACTGACCCATTAACCAATCTCTTCCTAGTGGGATTGGTGGTGGGGATGTGGACCTGATGGCGGTGGATGGCAACAACTAGCTAGTGGTGGAAGGTTGGCGGTGGACCGGTGGCAGATGGTGGGATGGGTTTTATTTATATATTTTAGGTAATAGAATTAAAAAAAAACATAAAATTAGAATTTAAATAAGTAGATGGGACATATGGTAAGTTTCTATTAGTGGAATATAAACTATAGAGTAGAATAAAAAAAATAGAACAGAAGATTTAGACTCGTGCTTAAGTCTTAAAAAAGCTATCTTTGCCTAATTAACAAGCCACTGGTCTACTTTCCTCAATTTTCTTTACACCAGCCCATGCATATGCATATGCATATGCATAGAGATTGTCTTATTCCTTCATATTCATAAAATGTGGATAATCTAGTCAGTCTATAATCATTTGTCGGCAGTAGCTTTCTTGTTAGGCTGTGCAGGACGCGCGTTCACATTCACTCGCGCACATAATCCTTTTGATAGATAAAAAAGGAAAATTCAGGAAATATTCACTCCATAGAAAAAGTGGCTTTTTTTTCTTTTTTTTCTTTTTTTCTTTTTTTAATTCTTCTAAGCAAAGTGGGTTGGGTGTATATAGAATCTTCATACATCATGCCACTTTTTCTTCTCTTTTTTATTTATTTTTTTATTTAAGTTTCTTTTTCCTCTTCAGCATGTATCATGGATGAGTCATAAAAACAACTTGATGCTTATATAGGCATGGTAGATTTCTAAAACATAATTCTCTATCAATAAGATATAGAATATACCTCTTTGCTTTTGTGTCCAATACATTGCTCTATGATCATTGGGACTTATAAGATATAGGAGATGCCTCTTTGCTCGTAAGGGAATATCAAGTATTAGCATTGATGTTATAGGTATAACAAATTCTAATTAACTCAATTGGTAAGTCTTTTATAGTTAAATAAGAGATCTGGAATTTAATTCCTGCTTATACTAAAAACTTATTAGTGACTTGGTTGATGATAAAGAGCTATTATCAAGAACAGATACTATAGGTTAAAACTCTCTCCCAAAAAAATGTTTTATGTATAAAAAAACTACATAAATGAGGTTCTCTTTCAAGGATTTATTAAAGAGCTGAGCCTGATGACCTAATAATGTAGAATAAAGAAGTTAAGAACCTAATAACTTTTGTAAAACTAGCAACGTTTATTCCCTTAATATCTGGGTGGTAAGAGCACCAGAAAGTTCAATTGACTTATACATGGTGGTGTTTCTTCCAATTCCAAATACTTGGTCTTTACATACATATATGTCACCATACACCCATGAAGATATATAGTTTTATATATTAGGGATAAGCACAACGCACACACATTATATATATATGTAAAATACTTAAGACCAACATGTACAATAAAAAATATTGCTCACATGAATATTAAGCGTTAATTTAATGTTAGAATACCCATAAAAAAATTTAAAAAAAAAAGATAACATGTCTATTATATTATATTTAATTGTTAGGTTTTCCTCTCTTTTTCTTTTCTTCTTTTTTCAGAGAGTTAGGCCCATTTAATACATGTATTTAAAAATTGAAAATTGTTATTTAAAAACATTTGTAGAAATACGTGTGGGTGAAAAAGTGTGTGAAAATATGTGTAATGTTGTTTAAAAACTGAAAATTGTTGTTTGAAAACACAAACCAAACACCCCCTTAGGTTTTCTTAATTTAAATAAGTAGTGTTGTAATTTTTTTTTATATTCAAGATTCCACTTTAAATTCTCATATAATGATTTTAAAAAGTAGGTTTCAATTAGTTCAATTAATCATTTAAATTAAAATTCTATCATACCTTGTTTTTTTAATGTGAGTAAAGTTATGTTATAGTTTTAAGGTGGTGCTTGGTCCAACAGATTGGGAAACATGTGGGGTCAAATTTCAATAGATCAAAGCACAAACTTATGCACAATTCTATGAAAAATAATAAGTTACTACATAATTAATTTATAGTCCTAAAACTTTTAAAAGGTAAAAATAATTTTTGTAATTTTTTTCTTGGATTAAAACTTTTGCTTTATTTTTTCACCTTTTTTCCTATCTTCATTTTTTCTTATATAACTTTTGAACCCCCTAAAGAGAAATATTTTATTTATATTTTTTCCAATGAAATTTTATATATGTAATAACATAAAATAAAAAGAGGAAAAAAAAAACATAAGGGGGTAGGTGGAGCAATTTCCCCCCTCAACCCCAGCCTTTGCCATTGCATCTAAAACATGAATCTAGATCATTTTTTCCTCGACCCATTCAGTTTTCCTCCTTTTTCACTTTTTTTTTTTTTGGTTGGGCCTAGTTTTCTTGGACTTTTAGAGCAATTTGTATAATCTAATCAATTAATTGTCATCTGACCATGCTAGTGGCTTATTTAACACACCATTGTGAGAACCGTGACCCGAAATCAATACGAAAAAAAATCTTGTGAAAAAAGAGAAAGTGATGAAAACTCATCTTCCACCACTAAGATAGAAAATCTTAAGATGAAAATTCAACTGTTGATATTTATACCACTAAGTTAAGGGACTTGCAATGAAGCAACTACTTAATTTAATTCCTAAGGAAAATTAAGAAAAACTCTAAAACTTTCATTGATAATAAAAAAAAAAGTAAAAGAAAAATACATTGAATGCTTGAATAATTATAAGGCTTTAGTCCTAAGTGCATTCTATGAAACGGAAAGTACAAACTTTATTCTCTAGTTACAATTTAAAAACAAATTAAAAAAAAAAAAAGGAATTACAAGTAAAGAATTAATCATAACATCCCAAAGATTAGGCTTGGGGGGCTAAGTAACCAATTTGGAGATGCTATGCACCCACCTTTCTTGACCTAAGTTAATCTATTCTCTAGTCACAATTTAAAAATAAGGTAAAAATGAAATTACAAATAATCATACATCCCAAATTTAGGCTCGGGGCTAATTAACTGGTTTGGAGGGTATTAAGTACCCACCTTGCTCAACCTATGTTAATCTCCTAGAATAAAATGACCAATATAAACGATTCACTATTCCAATATTCAAATAATTACAAAATCATTCAAAGCAACACGTGGATATAAATAACTCCATAGTTCAAACTCGCATGATGCACGAAAACAACTCACAAGGAAGGTGATATGAGGTTATTCATGAACAAAAACTATAGATAACGTGAGAAAATAGAAATTTTAAAACAGAAAATATCGATTTTTTCATATTTCATACGGTGCCAAAATTTTTAAAACATGCTGGAATTTTATTTATTGATGCATTGATATGTTTTAAGATGCATGGAACTCTAGATCTAAAACATGTGACTAATTAAAACCCTAAATCAATGTGTTTAAATTAGAATCCTAAATCTACATACTTAAACTATGAATCTTAAATCTACATGTTAAGTTCTTCTCAAAAAAAAAATCTGCACGTTAAGTTACGAATCTTTTATCCCAGAATGAGATGATAAAGTATGTAGATGCATTAACAAGTTATGATACATATTATGATTTGATATAAAAATAGAAATAAAATAAACCTGACATATATAATATATATTAATGTTAAGGTCCGAATTAAAATTCTACCGCATTGGGTGAGAGAAAGCGTTAAAATTATGTGGTTAAATAATTAAATCTACCGTTTTTTAATAGCTTAAACTTTATTGAAAAAAATTGATAATTTAACGATTATAATAAAGGATTGAAAATCTACTCTAAAACATATCATGATTGGTTGACGGCCACAAGGTGGATTTTGGTTCTATTCATTCCTGAGATCGTACTTGATCTTGAACTTGTTGAGATCTCCACCTGATATGGTTTCTCCAGAATAATGACAATTGTGAATGGATCTTTCCTTACAGATAAAGCAAGAAATGAATCCTCTGAAGCTGAAGTGATCAGTGTGTATGATGTGATGAAACTATTATGAAAATATGTAGAAAAAGAAAAAAGAAAATTTGTTGCTTTGGAGATGGAGCTCAAAAAATTATGCATTAAAAAAGAGCTCTACTATAAGTATATGAAAATTTTGATGCCTTTTGAGTTGGTATACCTCTCTTATATAGAGAGAAGTATTCTCCTTATTTTTAGGGACTAAAAGTTATGCAATTGATGATGAAGTATCAGGTTTATCTCCCTTAAAACTATGAAAAGTAGATATAAAATCTTAATTTTTTTTAAAAAAATAAACAAGTCAGAGACAATTGTTGATAGTTCAGCGTTTTCAGGTTTTCCAATTTGATTTTGACTTTCAGCTTTTTTTAAGAGATATGTAATTCAGCCTTTTAGGTGTATTTGGAGTCTCCCTCTGGGCTCTGGTAGTGTTCTTCCATGGTTCAAATTCTAATTAATTAAATAAAATAAATGCAATGTCTAAATAGATAAATACATTTAATTAGAATTTCATTAAAAATACAGCATTATCGATATGAAATAGTTAAGTGTTTTTCTGAGTTCCATAATTAGAAATCATAACAATAGGATTAAATTTTTCAATTTAAACTAAATTAGTCGTTAACCCATGCTATGCACGGGAATCTACCTATTTGTGAGGTAAACTAAAATAATTTTATAAAATTTTAAATTGATTAAAAAACTACATCATTACATGATTTGCTCTTGTATGACTTCAATTTGTGTTACAATTTGATGAAGAAGTCATTGCTTGAACGTGCAATAACTTATTCAAAATTTCAGAAATTAGAACTTCTAAAAGACTAAAAAATATTAAAGAATCAAATGATACACTGCTTAGAAATTATTGAAACAAAACAAAATATATATAACTAAATAATAGAGAAATACAAGAGAAAGATGGGTTACATTCAAAAGAATAATCTATGACTATAATGATTGAAAGGAATCAAAAGATTCAGAACCTACAAATTAAAGATAATCTGTGTGTGACTATACAAAAATATAAGAGAAAGATGTGTTATTATTAAAAGAATAATCAAATGTTAAAACTTTCGAAAGACTAAAAAATATTAAAGAATCATAAGATTTACTTCCTATAAACTTTGAAACAAAACAAAATGTATATGATTACACAATAGAGAAATATAAAAGAAAAATATTGACTTTAAATATAAGAAGAGCTCATACCTCTACACAATTTTTTTTTTTTTTTTTTAAATATTGAGGTTTGCTTTGCTTTTATAGTGTTCATGATTAACCTCACAAATTTGGAGATAAATTATCAATGTTTGAGTTTGAGTTTAAGTTGAACATGTTGGAGAGATAAAGTTTCACTCCATGTGAAGTTTGGATTAAATAAAATTTTTTTTTTTTAAATGGTAATGATGAGTTTGAGTTTAAGTTTAAGTTGGACTTGTTAGAGAGATAGAATTTCATTCATTGTTAAGATTGGACTAAACAAAAATAATTTTATTTAAATAAAATTATAATGTTATTTAAATATTGTGCTGACGTGAAAAATTGTGGGAGTTTCAAAAGTTTCAGTTATATATATATACACACACACTAGTATCATACATGTGTGATGCACAACTTAATAGAAAATTATATGTAAATTAAACAATTTATTTCAATAATATAATTAAATTACTTATCTTAAAAAATTAAATTAAAAATTTTGAACTTATAAAGGAGATTTTAACTCACTGATAGTAATACCACACACAATTAAGGACAAATTTAATACATTGATATGATGATTATATGAGAATAAAAATGAATACTTTAAGAAAGACAAAAGGTTACCACCACTCACCCTTGGTGCGGTGGTCACTCTACAAGTATAAATGTTTGTGGAGTGTGGGGGCAAGGGTCAGGGTTCAAGTTTCCAAGAGGAAAATTCACACACATATACACTTAGATTGGGTAAGAATAGAAATTATATCTTGTATCAAAAACAAAAAACAAAAGGTTAGAATGGAATAACTAATCATATAATGAATATACGACAATTTTCATTAAAGAAAAAATTATTTAAAAATTATAAGTATAGTTAATAGAGAAAAAAATTATTTAAATGGTAATTGAGTGGTTGTCCTTAAAAGTGAGAATTATATCTAAATTTACCTTATTTTTCCAAGAGGGTAATTGGAAGTTTAGAATTAAAAAATAACCCAAAAATAAAAAGAGTTTGACAACATACATAACATTTAGAAAAAGAAAAGGAAAATAAGCACGATTGAAACTAACTCTGAAAGTCAATAGAGGCTTTGGTCTGAGATCTATTCCTTGTACTCTAAATCTCCTCCGGGCTAATGTTAAACAAAATAGCATCATAAACACATAAGCTCTTGTTGTGTCTTATTGCATTATTGCACATCTTGTAAAGTTGCTTGATTGCATCCTATGAAGTTTTTTTTTTTTTAATTAGCTTATATATATAGTAGATAAATATACATTATATATTACCCATTTACGTTAATTAGAAATTACTATTGTACTATAAATCATTCACAATGAATATCGGTTTTATCTTAATAATCAAATAGATATAAGTATATAACTCTCCAACTCATGCACATGTCTAACTCTTCCTAACTATGCACATTGGTTTTTTTTTTTCCTTTAAAATTTCGTGAGATAGCATAAGCAAGTATCTAAAAAATTGTTGTTATTTTTATTTAAAAATTAGTGATAAAGAAATAGCTGATAAGAACAAATAAGAAGTTGTTTTTATCTATAAATGTAAATGGGTGTAAGTGTGAAGCTAAAATCTAAATCTAAAAAATAAGTAGCATGTGAAGAGGAAATCTAAAAAAAAAAAAGGAAAAAAAGTAACCTTGTGTGAAGACGGAATCCAAAGATAAAAAATAAATTAAAAAATAGAAAAAAGGTGACGTTGCTGTTTATTTTTAGTAATATAATTTAAGTAAAAAATAGTAAAAAATATATTAATAATAAAAGGATTAGAATTCTAAATTCGTATGATAGTTTTAAATTTTCATTTCTAGAATATCATCAACTTTGTAACATTGGACTTGTTTTGTCTGTTGCTTAATAAGATTGCCATCATTTTTAACAGTAAAAGAAGTATATATCTATTAGGAACTTTATTGTGGCGTTTGGTATGGGGAATCCACATTACTCCTGGCATCTAGATTCCCAGGAATGTGATTCCTATGTTTGGTTTTATTGGGAGATTCACAGGAATGTGAGATGATAATGTTTGGTGTATTCCCAGGAATCTTAAATGAATTATTTGTTTTTCCCATTTTGTCCTTAGATTTGAATGTGAAGTACCAAGTCCATTAAAAAAAATCTTCCTTTAAATAAAAAAATATATATATATATATATAAACTATTAATTAGTCATTTAAAAAAATATCTTAATCTAAATAGATAGATAAAAAACATTATATAAACTATCAATTAGCAACACATTCATTAAAACTGTGATCTAACATTTCAAAATGACAAGAATAATACAAAAATAACTATTAGCAGAGTTATTTATCATGTTTATGTTGTTTTGGCGGGAAAAGATAAAGACAAGAGAGAAGATATTGATAATTTGTTTTATAGTTTATCTTAATTGCTTAAATGATAAGGAAAAATGGTTAAAATTGTCAATTTATAAAAAATACAATTTCTTTTAAGTTTGGGAATCTGGATTCCCACCTGTTTTAAAGGGAATCCACATTTCTACTGAGAGGGGTTTAAGGATTCCCCTGGCATCTGATTCCCTAGCATAATTTGCAACCAAACATGGGAATCTTTAAACATTCCTGGGAATCCTAAAACATTACCCCATACCAAACGCCACCTATATGTAGCGTTTAGGTTCATAGAGCCATAGAAGTTATAAGAAGTATTCGTTAAAAAAAATTAAAAAAAAAATAGATTAATAAATTAAGTAAAAAAATAATAAATAATAAATTAATAATAAAAGGATTAGAATTTGGATTGTAATCCAATTAAGATTTTTATCAACTTAGAAATTATAAGAGAAGAAAATAAGAACAAAATATATATATATATATATATATTTTTTTTTTTAAAAGGTTAAAAAAAAATTTGCAATTTGGTAAAATCACTTAGCACAATCACGACTTCTAAGTCCAACTTTTATGCCCGTGCGATACACGGCTTAATCAAGAATCTTGTATAAACTAAATAAACAGGAAAACATTTTCAAAATAAAGTAAAATTAGATAATAAAATAGATAGAACAATTTATCATCAAATTTATTAGTAATTGATTCTCAAACCATAACCATATGAATCAGATAAAACTTAATAAATTTAGGTTAAACAAAAGAAAAAAAATACACAAAACCTATGCAATTTGACAAAAGAAATTAGAGTAAAAAAATATATAAAAAATTAGTGTAAACAAATACGTACCTGTAAGGTTGTAGGTAGAAGAAGAGAAGAATAGAAGAAAAAAATCATAAAGTAGGCATTTATTATAAATTATTTGATATATATACACTCTACATTGAAGAAATTGATATGAACAAAAAGTCAAATGCCAGTCTAATTTGTGGAAGTAATGAATTATAGGAAAAGAAGATAAGAACAAAATATTATATCTTTTTTTTTTTTTTGAAAATCTAAAAAATATGAACTAATAATGCTAAAATTTTTAAGTTGATTTTAACGTATATATAATGTTAAGTTGATTTTGACGGATATATACGATATAGTTTATGTTTTATTTTTTAGATTTCCATATAATTTATGATTTTTAAAGGTTGATATTAGTAGTTGAATACGTGTACTACAATTGTTTTATTTTTTAAAAATTAATGTTGATATGAACAATTAGTGTGAAACCAAAATTCTAATCCCCTAGAATGCTAGAACTCATAAATCATAAATGAAGTAGATCTCCTATTGCTAATGAAATAAATCACTTAGAAATTATAGATAAATTAATAATAAAAGGATTAGATGAAGAATTTGCACTGTAGTCAAATTGAAATTTTTATCAACTTAGAAATTATAGAAAAAGAAGATAAGAACAAAAAAAAAATTATATATATTTTTAAAAATCTAACAAAATTTCTGCAATTTGGTAAAGCCACTTGGCTCAACCATGGCATCTAAGCCCAACTTTAATTATATAGTATATGATATAGATTAATCTTTTTAGGACCTCTAGACACCCTATTCTGTTAGGATCTATACCCAAGGTCTCCGGTCTCTATGACAAAAAAAACCCTCAATCACTACCAAAATGAACAACACCATATATTAAGCTCACAAATCACTAACAAGTACAAATGTGAAAAAAATTTGTAAAATTTTTTTGTAATATTTTTATTGAAAAATAAAATAAAATAAACCTAACTTCTAACAAAAGAAAGAATATTTTCTTACTAGGAACTGATTCTGTCAATAATTCTGTTTGTTAAAAGCTTGCAATTGCACTCTTGGGTAGTAATCTTATTAAGATATTATAATGGCAACCCATGTATCTCATTGATAGTTAACCATTTTTAAAATTGTTAATTGAAGCCAAGACTTTTGTGAATCAATAATATTGTTTGGTTCTCCCATGGAGAAATTAGGTTAAAGTCCCCTCTCCCATGTGTTCCAAGGGCCGGATCACCTTAAATCAGTTTGGTCAATGTCCTATAACTGGAATTTTGTTTTTTTTTTTAAAGAGAATTTCAGCCTATAGCATCCGCTCTTGATGATAACTTTATCATCAGACCAAGATACCAATCAGTTTTTGGTGTAGACGGGGATTGAATCTCAGATCTCTTATACAACCATAAGAGATTTTACCAGTTGAGCTAATTGAAACCCACTATAATTGGAAATTTTTTTTTTTTTTTTTGAGAGAACTATGACTGGAATTTTTCAAAAACCAATTAATATCGGAAAGTTGAAAGTTCAACCTCTAAAACCAAAATGCGAATATGGTTCTAATCATTGTAATTTTTTACCCAACAAAATTTTGACTAACACACAGGATAAGGAGAATATGGGCCTAGCAACAAGTCTTACATTGAATTAAAGAATGTTAAGGTCCACAGAAAAGCTAGCCTACGCATTCAATACTTGAAATTCTTCAAGAAGCGTAGCATCGTTCTCTATTTTCTCAATATAGGAGTATAGGACTTCCGAGAAGTTTTTCTCACAGCAAAAAAAGTCCTACGTACATTGGAAAAAAAAATTGTTAAATATGTTTGGGAAATCATACTTGTAAAGTTGTTAAATTAGATCAGCAGAAGAAGAAAGAGGGGAGTTGGCGGATAACATTTCATTCATGCTGCCATCAGTAGACTGATGAAGTCACAAAGGCAGAATTGAAAAAATTCATATACCTCGTAAAGATTTCTTTCCAAACTAATTTGAAGTTATTAGATATGGATCTTGAAAATCTAACAATTAAATTAAATGTTCTTATTTTATCTTCCATACTTGCAAAATTTCATGAACAGTAAAAATCAATAATTATATCATCATGAATTAATGTTTAAATTTCTAGTTTTTGTGGTCTTAAATTATGCATAAAAAATAAGATAATGTACCAAATAGCAACTAACATCCTGTTGGAATATTTTTATAAAAATTACAATTTTTTAGTAAATGCTTATTTTAGTGATTTGATGAAATAAGTTTTCTTTACCAAATTCAAATTCTTTATATTTGCAATATTTTGTGATTTATTTTGTATATAATGTTAGCATTTGAATGACTATAAATATTATTGACTATATTAATGTTTAGTGGCTCGATATATATATAAATATATATATATAGCAATATTTCGGGAATTCTAGACTTTTGCCCTTATTTTTTTTTTAAATCTAGTAATACGTCCCTGTTTTAAAACTATTTAAGTTCGTGTCCCTGTTTTGAAACTCAATTTGTAGAACTTTAAAAAAAAAAATTATGGAACTCAAGTTCCACAATTTTTTTTTTTTAAGTTTCTTTTGGCATAACTATATTTTAAACCAATCGAGTTTTACATTGAAACTCGATTTTGAGAAAATTGAGTTTCAAAACAGGGACACAGTTCTAAATAGTTTCAAAATAAAGACATATTGCTAGATTTTAAAAAAAAATAAGGCAAAAGCCTAGAATCCCCGCAATATTTCCTTACCAAACACATTTCCTAATAAAACGCTTGTTTCCTATCAAATGTTCTGACTTTTCAATAAGGGAAATTATTGACATAAATGAATATTCATTATTTGATTTATGAGAAATTCAAACTGGTTGTACTTTCAAAAAAAAAAAACTGGTTGTCAATATTGTTCACAAATCCTTGAGTATAAGGCGATTTTGTCTCAGTATATATAGAGATATATAGACCTCTAGCTATGTACGATGAATGGGATGTACGAAAAACAAGTGTAGTTTTGTCTTGTCATTTTTACATGCAGCAACATATTTGTAGAACACTTGTATGATTTTTTCATCCTCTTCTAATGAGATATATATATATATATATATATATATATATATATATATATATATATATATATATATATATATATGCTGCATATTTGTAGAACACTTGTATGATTTTTTCATCTTCTTCTAATGAGATATATATATATATATATATATATATATATATATATATATATATATATATATATCCCTATTCCCTACTGCACTATATGTCTGGGTTAAAAAAATTACTATTTTGAGAGTTTTATATCTTACAAGCAGTGTAGGCTTGTAAAAATAATTATTAAATTAGTCTACTAGATTAAAAATCTTATAGACGGCATGTATTGTCTCAAAATAGTGACTTAGTCCACGCCTCAACTCTGTCATCTAAAAACATTCATGAATTGATGGTAATTTGATTCTCATGTTATGAGATTAATTTAAAGTATCATCGATATGATATCTCTTAACCGTTCTCTAATTTTATCGTAAATCTAATACTTATGCAATGTTATTATTTAAATGTTTATTTGAAGATTATCTATTTATGAATTATTGTTTTTAGGAACAGCAAATCCTATTTGAATGAAATTTAACATTCATATTAAGAACATAAAGAATATACAATTTAATAATGTCATTTTCAAAATTCACATGATCAAACTTTATATGGGTTGAGGTCTATACCTAGCATTGAGATTTCTATTTGTATGGGTTTAAGCTGTGTTCTGACCACTTTAGTTGGGCTCCTAATCCATGTAGACCAAAAGAGAACGCCTATCAATCCGCTCCTCCCCGCCCCGAGGCACCATAGATGTTGGGAATAAGGGAGGACATTTTGGAACCAGCACTTTTTTTTTCATTCATTCTTGAGATATATAAGTCTTATGCATATTGAGTATACATGACAAGTTTCAGTTAATCTTTGTATGCCTCCTCTCCCAAGTTAGGAATAAAGAAGTATATTTAAGAGTAATTGGGTTCACAAGTTAATGAATTGAGCAGCATATATATAAAATCGAAAAATTTATTATTTATGATATCACTATTTAACTACCGGTGAAACGACTGTCGTATCATAAAACAAGAACCACTCAATTTCTAATTTTTTTTGGTTCATTCTAGTTTTAAAATTGTGGTTGTTATTCTTAATCATAAATGAAATATGTTCTCCCAAGCTAGATCTATAAGAGTTGCAATATTTGTTGTTAGGAAAGAAATTTTTAATTAGTTAAAATTTTCCACAAATATATATATATGTTAGATGTTAACCACCTGCATCAAGCAAGCCCATTCATCACCAGTCTGACTATAACATGCTTTTCATAACTGTATGAACATCGATCCGCCCATTTTTTTCAATTAACCAAATGGATACTTCTTTGTAGATTCTGGTCATCATTTATTTTCAACATTATAATAAAACACACACACACACATATATATGTATATATGTTCACTTCTTTATTTTATTTTGTGATCTCATATCCGCCCTATCGATCTTCAATAGATTTGAATTTTGTCATGTGTTTTTGCTATAATGTGTTGAAACTGGAAACCACAAGGCTCTTGCTCGTTTTGTGAATTGTTTAGGGGTATTTCTGGCAGACTAAGTGTACTTATAAAATCACAAATTATAGCATATCCTTAGATCTTACTCACTGGCACCCAAGGATTTTGAGAGAAGAAAAATTTGAACTTTTTTAGTCTTTGCTTTGCCTAGATTCATATATATCCAGCAATTTTAGGAAGAAAGAGAGACAGTTAAACATCCAATGAGGTTTATAGAAAGTAATAAATGAGGATAAAGAAAAATTGTTATTAACTAAGAAAATAAGGTGAAAAGTAATATTCCTTTAATGCTATTTTTTCAACTGTTGGATTTATTAAAAATCTACGGTACAAAAAAGGTGTAACTTTTAAGGAGTTACACCAAGTGTAACTCTTGTAAACTTACACATTTTTTACACGGTAGATTCCTAAGAGACCTAATGATTAAAAAAACACCATTAAATGCTATTGTTTTTCGAGTAATTCTTAGGTACTCCCGGAGCACGGAGAATGGTACTCCCTCCTCTCACATTCGTGGTGGGGTCCGCTCATTAAATTTATGATGGGGTCCACCATGAATGTGAGAGGAGGGAGCACCATTTCACTATACTCCGGGACTACCTAAGAATTTTCCTTGTTTTTCACCTTATTCATAATTGATACTAGCATTCTCTCTCTCCTTATCTATTGCTTTTCACCAAATAATATTTTGGATAAACTACGTATTTGGTCCCTATCCTATACATCATATTTCAATTTGATCTCTAACCTTTTAATTGTGTCAATTTGGTCCCTAACCTTTCTTTACCATGTCAATTTAATCCTTACAGTTATCTTTTGGATGAAAATTAATGACATGTCTAATAGCCAAAATAAAAAATTAACTTCTGTTGATGTGATAATAAACTAAAATTTTATTTTGGCTATTTGCTATGTAAATAATTTTCATCTAATATATAATGGCAAAAACTAAATTGACACGACATTAAAAGGTTAAGGACCAAATTGACACAATTGAAAGGTTAATGACCAAATTAAAATATGGTGTAAAGGCTAGGGACTAAATATGTAGTTTACCCTAATATTTTCTTCAACACAAACAAACTACTCTAATAAATGATAATATTCTCTTGCACACAATAACAAAAAAAATGCACACGAAAATCTACATCAAAGGAATTACTCCTAATCTACATCAAAAAAAAAATGCATACGATAATATTCTCTTTCACTTTCTCCTTAATGTATCCAAACTTTCTAAGAAACCATAAGATCATCCGAATGGCATTACCAATAAACACCAGCCCCATCAAAGCCAGCCATATGAGTACAGAAACTTTCAATTGTTTAGTGTATGATAGGTTATTTGAAGTTTTTTTTTAAATTCCTTTATTTATTTATTTTAAGGAGCAAGTTGAAAGTTATTTGGTGACTCTTGTTTTGGGTAGTTTTGTGAAATCAATGAAAATGAGATTATTTTTCAATTTTTTTTGTTAAATTGTGTTGAGGAAAATATTATTCGGTAAAAAGCAATAAATAAAGAGAAAAAGAATGTTAGTATTAATTAGGTAATAAAGTGAAAACAATAGCATTTAATAGTGTTTTTTTAAGCGTTAGATCTATTAGAAATCTATAGTGTAAAAAATGTGTAAGTTTATAAAAATTATACCAAGTGTAACTTGAACCCATCTATATAAATATTGCAACAAAGGAAAATATTGCAACTTAATGGTGTGACTAGGCCTCTCATCTAGTACTCAATTGGGAGGAGAGTAATATTTTTTTTCTATGGTACGATAATTGGTACATGAGGGTGCTTTGTTTCCAAAGTATTGTCATAGAGTGATTTAGATGTAGCTAGCTCTATATCTGCAAAAGCTTTAAATGTCATTAGAGAGGCCTTGGCACATTAGCATGGCTGCCATTTAAATTAGAAGATCTTATGGATTTTAGTGTGGTTTTCATCAAGTGAGATTGGAGCGTAGGAAGATAAAGTGCCCTGGATTCCAGCTGAATAAGCTGCTTGTGTTTTCTAGGAGGAAAAAAAGCTAGTAATTTATACAACTGACTTTATCTGCTTGTAGTATGATGTTTCTAAAGCTTTTGGTAGTACTTTGTTTGCTGGTGTTTGTGTCTTCAGCTTGCATCAGCCGATTGTAGTTTTGGTATTATAAATCTTTTTGTTTTGCTAGAGTTAAGATAACTAATTCGTCCAAAAGAAGAAGAAGATGAAGGTAAATTTTCTCTAGATATAAATTATAACCAAGAAATCTTTTTACATATATATATAAGTAGGCAGCCTCTGCCATTTCTGCTAGCATAATCTTTATTTTTTTATCAGGGAGTAAATGCAAAATGTATTGTCTCTTACATTAAAAAGTACGAATAATTACATTACACCTATTCAATGTGAAGAGTTCAAAAGGCAGTATAAATTTGCATCTGGCTCAAGATATGTTCAAAATTGTCGGTTGGCTTCTCTATTTGATGGGTGTGCATCCCTTCATAAGTAGTCACTACTATGGCTTCATCTTTGGTAAGGCGTTGAACTTGCTTCTTTACATTGCAACCTTGATACGTACACCGATAATAGCTTCTACAAAAGGAGAAAGTAGGATTATGGGGCTTGCTTGGCTTCTGTTTTAGCTAGTTTGTAAAAAAGGAAAGATGAATATATCAATTTATCATATCTTAATAATTTATTATTTGAGAAAATCGATAATTTACAGAGTACAATATAAAGTACACATGATCATCATGTGATATTTTGTATATCACTGTGAAATGTGAATTAATTTCTCATCCTAATTTATGAATGCAGCAACCCATTGATATGGTGTTTTCCAATATGGTTAATCATTTGAAAAATTGCAGTCAGCAGTGTTATGTGAGAGTTAAGAATAATAAATTCTTCATTACCTAGCATAGAATAACCACTAAGAATAACAAAACAAATCTTGTTTAACAAATTAAATAATATGGCATTTTTTTCTCAAAAAAAAAAATGATACGGCATTTATATCTTTTCATCGTGACAAACTCAAAATGACCATCATGGCAATTGGCTTCAAAGAAGTACTGTTTCAACTTTCAACATCAAACAACAAAATAAAAATTACAATGGTCATACACGATATAGGTATTGATACCTAATTTTGAGAGTTATACATTAATTTCTAAGCTGATAAAAACTCATCATTTTGATTTCTTTAAGTGTGGAAATAAATAAAGCTTAAGCCACCATGGTTATGGAGGGAGATTTACTAGAGGAGAGAAACCGTACGTATTTTCCATTGTGGCTATGATTTTCTTTTTCCCCAATTTTAGATTAGGATCAAATCCGATTTAATTTTCCTATTTTTGTTGATATTTTAGTAAAATGAGATCTATTAAATTTTTTAAAACATTCAATTAGATTCATCAATTCTAAATGTAAACCCTAACTGTCAGTGTTTAGAATTTATCAAAATTTCAGTTTAGAATTAAAGATTCTGCTGTCTTGATATAGTCCTCCCTAGCTGCCTATGTATACGTATTTTCTTTCCTTTCTTTCTTTTATTTTTTTAACTTTTTGGTAAAATAAGTAAATAACTAGTACTAAAATTCACACGGAAGAATATTCACGGAGAACCAATTGAACTATATAATGAGAGGTGATTAGAATTAAAGTTTTACTTGGATGCAATTCTTGAGATCCTCGTATGAGTTTGAGTTGTCTTATAGAGAAAGAAGAATAAGAACTGAAAAGGAAAACCCTAGCTAGAATTAAGAAACACTATTAAAAATGCATCACGTAATGAAACTGTCACTGAATTCTCATCGATGTGCACCTTGGAAGGATGCATGCGTATGTATGTTTTGCAATGTGAAAAGAACAATTGCACCGAACTCGATCTTCTAAACTAAGTTCTTCGTCTAGTGGGAAATCAAGGAGGATCTCACTTTTTGGAACAAGGGAATGGTAATCATTTTTTTGGTGGGGTCTAATCACATGTTTATTACACATAATTCAAATCTAAGAAGCATCAAGATGACACTTACCAGAAGGATCCAAGAAAAAAGAGTGTCCACAGAAACTGTGATGGATATGTGAAAATATAGCTAAGAAAATAAAGAAATGAAATCAACTGACCTTGGAAATTTGTTGTTCTTAACTGCTTTTTGGCCATATTTCCTCCACCTGTAACCATCATCGAGTATATCAACCTGACTCCTAGTTTGAAAAGCAAATCTAGGCTTCCTTATCTTCTTCTCCCCCTTCTTTTTACTTGGTTTCACCTCATCACTCCCATCTCTAGCAAAGCTTTCAGTCCTTTGAGAAAGTTGTTTATTAACTTCATCCCTAGGAACATGATGATTCTCTGTCCCCAACCCAATGAACCCTTTGGAGCTCTCACCGTGAAGACTGTGATAAGCATTAGAGCTTTCCATGTTTGTTGAAAAGGGATAGGTTGACTGCCCTGTAGATGAACAAGGGAAGAACATTTGGTAGTTTTCCATAGAGAGCCAGATGAACTTTTAAAGAAGAAGAAAAATGAAAAAAAAAAAAACAAAGAAGAATGTGTCTATTAAAGGTGGGGGCGGCGGCTAGTGTCTATTATAACCACAATATTCATTCACCATATGTGTATATATATTTATGAAGCACAAATTGGATGAGAAGAAAAGTCCAAAGAGATACATAGATCGGGTCACTGATGTCGTAAACGGCACGAGAAATGTCGCAAGGGTTAAGAAAATTAGCGGATTGATTTGAAAATGAAAGGTGGAAAATGGAGGCGGCTTCATCATTGGAGTTAGAAGTTAAGAGGATTAAATTAATTCTTAAATAATTGAGTATATCTTGAAACTCTTAAACTTATAACTTTAGAAATTACATTTTTCTTTTTCTTTTTTTAACATGAAACACCTGAAAATGTACATGCATGTGATTGGTATCACATCAATAATATAATAATTTTTTTTTTTTTTTGCTTTTTATTTTAAAATTAACTCTTCTCTTTTTATATATAGATACTATCAAATTTAAAATCTATGATGTTAGCTTCATGATAATTACTCTTTATATAGAGAGAATTTGAACACAAGTCAATTATTTAATGATGATATTTGATACAAATAGAATAATATTTTTTAGTTAAGATAAATTTTTTAGACAACATCTATACATAATGTTCATTCCTACTATTTAATGTGTACTACTCTAATTAGCTCAACTAGTACCATAAAAATTATCAGTATAGTAGCTCAACAAGTACCATATAAAGATGATCAGCACAATTATACGCTATACAACTTTCAAATCTTATTATGATGTTTATAAAAAAAGAATTTCCTACTATTTAACTATTACAAAAGATAAGTATGCATGTGACAACTCGGACAAAATTTAAAAGAGTGAAAATCTTTTACAAATATTTTGTACGAATAAGGTTTATTCATGCTAATTAAGCCTTCAGTAAAAATTCACAATAATTTTATAGTATTCTTAAATGGAAAATGTTCCACTTCAAACATAAAGCCTTGGACTCAACCTCTAACAAAAAGATGACACATGTCTTATTATGTATAATGTACATGACTCACTTGATTAATTAGGTTATGTGAATTATGTGTAATACACATGATAAGTACAAATATTAATTTTTAATTGGCGATTGAAGACAAACTTTGTCCTTTTGAAATTAACTTACCACCTTATATATATGGGCTTGCTATAATATGCACCCAAAAAAAAAACAATTTTAATAATTCATATATAAGATAAGATGATACGTTAATGTTGAAATACTGTAAAATGATTGTAGATTGGTATTGACTATCTGCAAAGACTCATATTCCTTTTTTGAGAAAATTGTAGATGAACAACATTCTAGTTTGTAACTTTAGTCACGGCGTAAAATTCTAGCAGTTGTCTTCGGACTGATACAGAAATCACACGTGTAGTGGACCATTGAGCATTCATAACGGAGTAAAATGTACTCTTTTCCTGGTTATTTCCATTTTTATTGGTGGTGGGTGAAATATTCTAGAGGCGTCAATTCAAATTAGCATGTCCGGTTCATGTCATGTTGAGTTAGGTTTACACGATCCGACTCACTTGACATGCTTAATCAGTAGCGGAGCTAGGATTTTAGTCTAGAGAGGGCAAAATTAAAATACGATATTAAAAGTGAAATTTATCTAAAAAGCATTAATCAACAATAATAACAAAATAAATAAACGATTGTAAGCAAATATGAATATATTTCATATTATTAAAATAAATAAACAAAAACAACAAATTCATAGCTACTAAAAAATTTACAAACTGATGGAGTAAAAATATGATTAGTGTTACTTAAAAAATATAATGAATAAATGTTTGAAATTATTTTTTGTGATTGATAACATGCCAATTTGTAAGACATAAGTAGTAAAATTTGTAATATCTCCAGCATCATTCAAAGATAAAATGCTGTGAAAAGTATCATAAATAGTAAAAATTGTGTAAATAATGATATAAAATAAAATAAAATAAAAATAGTGAAATAGGTAGTTTGGTCACTTGCAAGTTTCAACAAGTAGAAGTCTTTTTTTTTCCCTCCATGTGACTACTAATACAAAAAAAAAATAAAAAATAAAAAAAAAATTAGGAGTCAGGGGGGGCAGGTGCCCCCCTCGCCCCCCTCTGGCTCCGCTAGTATGCTTAATAAACAGGTCGTGTTGAGTTGATACAAATGTAACACAACGTCATTTCAACCCGCTTAATATTAAATATATAACATTCATATAGAATTAATTTTTTTACATCCCGAAATTAATGTATACACTTCAAATCTTCATTCCAAATAAAAATAAAAACTTTACATTCCATCCAAAAATAAAAACTTTACATTCCAAAAGAAGTGCATACACTTCAACCCAAATTCAAAATGACATATTTCAACAAAAATATAACATCTAAAAAATGCTAAGAGCATGCATTCACATTAAGAATGCTAAAAACTTTATAAAAAAAAAAAAAACCATTTTAGCAACTCATCCCACAAAAAACACACTAGCAACATCAATGTTGCTATACTTAAATTTTTTGGCAACTTAGCTACAGTAAAGTGTCATTTTTGACAGTCTACTATAGTTCAAAACTTAGAAAAAAAATATTAATATTTTATTACTCCTTCAATTAAAATATCATTTCTCTCTCTCATTATTCTCAATCTTTTCTTCTTTCTTTTCTTCCTCTTCTACTAGAAATAAGTTCTTTACATTCCAAAAGAAATGCATACACTTCAACCTAAATTCAAAATAACATAGTTCAACAAGAAAATAATATCTACAGAAATGGTAAAAGCATTCACATCAAGAATGCTAAAAACTTCTCTTTTTTTAAAAAAAAAAACCATTTTAGCAACTCATCCCACAAAAAACACATTGCATCAATGTTGCTATACTTAAATTTTTTGGCAACATAGCTACAGTAAACTACCATTTTTTACAACCTACTAGAGCTCAAAACTTATAAAAAAAATATATTAATATTTTATTACTCCTTCAATTAAAACATCATTTCTCTCTCTCTCTCACTATTCTTAATCTTTTCTTCTTTCTTTTTCTTCCTCTTCCACTGGACGCTCTTGCTTTTCTTTCACCAGCCTCTCTCTCCATTGGTTTTTTTTTTTTTTTAGAAATTCTCTCTGTCAGTTTATGGTGGTTAATGGTGGGTGGCGATGGTTTGTGGTGGAACAATGGTGGTGGGTAGTAGTGGCTATCCATTTGATGGGTTTTTGTTGTGGACCAGTGGTGGTTGATGGTGGGTGAGCATGAAGTTTTATGGGTTTTTTTTTTTGGGTTTGTGATTTGGCTTTGGGTTTGTTTTTGTTTGTGATTTTGGTGGTTGGGGTTAAGGTTGTGGGTGGTGGTGACTATGGCAATGGGTGTGGGCAGTGGTAGTTGGTGGCAGTGGGTGTGGGTTTGAGTTTGTGATTTGGTTGTGATTTGAATTTAGGTTTATGATTTGGTTTTGAGTTTGTCTTTGTTTGTGATTTTGGTGGTTAGGGGTTGGGGCTGTGGGTGGCAGGTGGTGGTGGTTGTGGGTGTGGGTGTGGGTGTGGGTGTGGGTGTGGGTGTGGGCGGTGGTGGGTGGTAGCAATGGGTTGAATTTGAGTTTGTGATTTTGGTTTTGGTTTTGGTTTTGTGTTTCAGTGTGGGCAAATGAAACTAGATGAGCTTATGGTTTTGGTTTTGTAGTTATAAAAAGTGATCATTCCTCAACAATGTTACAAGAACTAAATAATTAAGAGTAACAATAGAAAAAAATTAGATATTTATAAGAGTTTAGATTTTTAGGGTTTGTAGGGTTTAGAGATCTAGGATTTGTAAAGTTTTAATTTACAATTATATAAGTTATAAGTTTTTGTAATTACTCACTCTTCATTTTAAGTTTAAAATACAAGTTTGATATAAAAGGTATTTGACAAATATGAAATAAAAAGAATATTCATTTATTATACGAGTTAAATGGGTTGTATTAAATGGGTCATTTTAGATTGACACAAATAAATTAGCGTGTCAAACGTGTCTAATGTAGGTCATGCAAGTTGATCTGCCTACGACACGTTTCTGATTCTATTGACCTATTTATGACCCAAACCCGCTAAAACCCAACCCTAACTCGCAAAAACCCATGTCGTGTTCGCAAGTCAGGCCAAATATTAACATCCCTATGAATGGTGTCAATTCGGGTTAGCATGTTGTGTTTGTGTCATGTCAATGAAGCATGAAACCTGCAAACCAGCTGGGTTGTAACAGCCCCTACCCATTCCTACTAGACCTTGGACTGCTGTTAGTATGGACTTTATTAGTGGCTTACCTACTTCCCAGAGATTAGATACAGTCATGATGGTAGTGGATAGGCTCACTAAGTATGTCCACTTCATTGGATTGTCTCATCCCTATTCTGCTACTAAGGTGGCTGCTTTGTTTGCTCAGAATGTTTTGAAACTACATGGCATGCCAACTTCCATTGTTTTTTATAGAGATCCTGTGTTTACAGCCAATTTTTAGGTTGAATTATTCAAGCTATAGGGAGTTCAGCTTGCCATGTCTTCAGCCTATCATCCCCAAACTGACGGGCAAACAGAGGTGTGTGTGTGTGTGTGTGCGCGCGCGCGCTTAAGGTGTGTGTTGTGCCTAGTAGTGTGATGAGGTGTTCCTGTTGTTGTGATTAAATGTGCGTGTAGTTGTGCTTTGCTTAGTCACGTGTAATGCAGGTGCAAGGTATAAGTGAGTAAGTGAGCTAGTAGTAAGAATTAGTTAATGAGGTTGTTAGAGGTAGTTAAGTCTGTTGGTAGTTACAGATTAGAGGATTGGGATTAATTGTAATTGTATATAACCACAATTGTGGAGTGATAATGATGGAGCATAAAATCAATTCAGTTACTCTCCTTTCTCTATCTTTTTCTTGTTCTTACTCTGTTTGGAGGTGGTTACCCTCAAAGTAACCAACATCTCATTCTTTCCTATCCTTCCATTCTTGCCATTACTTTCTTCAACAGTCAAGCTCTTAACACTAGTGCTCAAAAAAGTAATTTAAGTGTTATGTTCAAATTAGAACCAGGAACAACTTCCTATATAGGATTTGTTGTAAAAATGTTGTGAATAAAGCACTTTTTTTTTAATGTCAAAAATCTTATAATTCAATAGCATTACCTAGTTCCTCTTATAAAAGAGAACTTGAGTTTGAACCCCCTCAAAATATGGGCCCTAATAAAAATTGTATCCATTCACATGGGCCAACTCAATACAATTTGAGATTAGGATGGCAACTTTGAGTATAACCTTGTTTAAATAAATATTTTTCACTAATATATATATATATATATATATATATATATATATATATATATATATAATTTATTTAATTTTCTATATTATAGTTTCAAGTTAAAATCTTTTTTTTTTCAAGAGATGCAAAATTACTAATTAAGTTTTTGTATTAGGTTTTTTAAACATGTCATTTTCAAATAATAATATGATTAAGTCACTTAATCTTCTTGTGACATAATCAACTTTAAGTATGATTTCATCAATTTTAATTTTGAATAATTTTTTTTTTTAGAAATAATTGTAACATTTAATGTAAGTAATATTGTAAGACTACATTTGGAAAAGAATCTCATCTTTTTTTATAAGAAAGAAGTATTAAATTACATGTTTGAATATCGCTATAATTATTTACAGTATTATTTTCCTCTATATTATGTCATTATGAGAGAGAGAGAGAGAGAGAGAGAGAGAGAGATTGTTTAGTTTGTGGTCACGTGGGAGATGAGATAGCTTTTTTTTTAGGCAATTGGCTTAAAAAATTGAGGGTCTTTTGATAACGTTGTTTGTATTTTTTGAAAATATATGTAGGTGAAAAAATGTATTAAAATATGTGTAATATTGTTTAAAAATTAAAAACATATATTTAAACTCCTACACCAAATGCCTCTTAAAGTCCCAAAGCATTAAGGGATTTTGATTGTCAATAATAATTCGGCAATATCACAACTTTTTTTTGTAACTTAAATGTTCTAATTTGATTGGAGCCCACAATATTGGGCCATCTTAGACTCTAGGCATAGGCCATCTTAATGGCCAATGCCTAGAGTCTGACTCTACATTCATGTCGAATTTGTACTTCTTCCTTATGTCTTTTTTTGTCCTCTCTTTCCTTTCTCTCTTATATCTACTAAACCAAATGTATGCAAAGTTAGATTCAAATGAAGTTTATGAATTTTAAAATTTCTTGTATTACTTAAAAGATAATGAACCTTCCTTCCTATATCTGTCGAACCAAATGTAGAGTAAGATTCAACTCGTAGACACGATATTTATAAATCTAAAAATTCTTGTATTATTCGATTGGGGAAAAAATCTTTGAAAGGATTAGCTTTTTCTTTGATTTTTAAATACAATTGTTTTTTTTTTTTCAATTTCTAGTATATAGGTTTAAAGTAACAAATAAATAACCTAATTTAAACACACACGAAATATGATCAACATATATCATGGAAAGCTTTGGCATAGACCAAAGATGGTTTTGAATATATAGATAAAAAAAAAAAAGTATCTCATTTTTGTGGTAGTTTTACAAACATCATGGACTAACTACCCGGATTCAAATTCAGAAAGGTTGGTCTTAAACAAGTGGTTGACATGATTTTCCACTCTAGAACACCCCATTAGGGGGGCCATGACCATATGATTTGTTGTTCTATGACAAAGTTTTATATCCGCCTCGTTTTTTTATTTTGATTTTTTTCTAGTAAAGACACCAATGGGGTAGATTCTTTGGCTTTATACTATTCTTTCTTTATCACATTTTTCTTGGCTGCCCTCACTTTATCACATTCAAACTCCAAAACAAAGCATATTTTATACTACCACAACTCTAGAGATTAGTGATAAAGGCCCATGGATAGAGCACTGCCCATTAATCTATTAATTTTTCTCTCTAGTCATGAAGATTATTAAGATAGGATAGACAGTTATAGTACATGAACTATTATATATTAGTTCAACTTTTTGTATCCACACATTTGCTAATGGGATGCATTGAGCCAATTTCTTAAAAAGAGAGAGGGACACGTGGGTTTTTTTCTAAATTTTGGGGAAAGAGGAAAAGTTGATGAGGGCATGTGGGTTTGAATCTTGAAAAGGAGGCCTGCAGATTAAGACCTCAAATAATTTTGGTTAGGTCTGCGCAGCCCCTTCTTCTTCTTCATGTGGTAAATTTGAAAGGGAAAGCTTGCTTGGATTTTTCAAACAAGTTTTGAAACGTCAAATAATCACATGCCACATTTTCTGTGTTAGTTGGCAAGAGCTCATTCTTTGAGTTCAACTGCCCCTTCAATCTCTCCTTTTCAAACGCCTATTCCATTTCCACAATTTTCATCAATTCTACGTCACAGGAGAGAAAACCCACACTCCACTGCATAACTACTCCATGTTTCCCGGGCCCAATTTCGGTCTTTCTGCATCTGCATCTCCCCTCTCCAGAGAGACCAAAAGTTACGTGTAGTACTTTAGATGCAGTAGAATAGAATGATAGATGTTCTTACTAAACGTGTGTGTTTTTCACAATAAATGTTCTAATTCAATTTAAAGACATAGTTGTATTAAAGTTAATTATTTTTGCAAAATAGCACGATTTTGTGTTTCGTCTATACAACCATGTATTTGAAATTAATTAGGAAACCTAATGTACTAGATTTATAATAATGTAACTTAGGCATGTTTAATTGGGGGATGAAAAAGTGGGGATTAAAAAGATTTAGTTGCTCTTGTTTGTATTTGTTGGGAGAATAGAAAAGTAGAGCGAAAGAAATTTCTTTTTGTTTGGTTGAGAAGAAAAGTGAGAAGAGAAAAAATGTAGTTTGTAACTTGTAGAATTACATTCACTCTCATATCTCCGCTATATAAAATAAAATAATAATAATAATAATTAATAATTAGCAACAAAAAAAAAAAGGAACTAACGCTAGAAGGGAGGAGAGAGACAGATGAGTAAATTCTCATTTAAGCCCCTCTTTCTCCTCATTTTCTCTCCAATTCAAGAAGTAAAATCACCCCTAAATGGTGGAGAAAATACAAGGTGTTTCGGATGCAAACATCCTCACACTCACAAGAGAGTGGGCCCTACACTTGTAAGGCCCACCCGCATATGAGTGTGAGGATGCATGCATCTAAACACCTTATATCACCTCCAAATGGTGGGACTTAGGTATAAAATAATTAGGTCCCACCAAAATCACCCTCTCTCCTCCTCCCAATCAAGTACACACTAAATTTTGTCCCCTTTTTTTAGTAGAATCGATAGTGACTTTCATTTATTCAAAATCAATTTTTACAATAAAAGTGAAAAATGACAGACACTCTTCAAATCAATGAAATATCAAAAAAGGACACAAATCAACAAAATATCTTCCGTGTCCAAGCAATCTCAAAAAAGGACACACCTTATTTGAAATAAGTAGATCTAATTAATTGTTTAAAGCCGGCATAAATAACGTCAAATTAAAACAAAACATAAAGGATTTTGTTAATGTGTGCCCTAAGGGCAAACAATAATTAATCATTTTTGAAAATATTTGCTTGAGAATTGAAAAAGTATTGACAACTTTTTCAATTTTTGAAAAAATGTTTTCAAAAATAGAAGGCTTAATGTGTGCCCTAGGGCACACATTAACCGGGCCCAAACATAAAAACAATACAAAATTTTATAAAATTGTTTATAAACAAAACAAAACAAACCAATCGACAATCCCAGGGTCTTTACTTTTTGTCAAAAAATGGTCTTTTTTTAATTAAAAAAAAATTGAGAGAAGGGTTCTTGTCTATTTGGACCACTGATTTTTTTTAAAACTGGGAGAAGGGTTCTTGTCTATTTGGACCACTGATTTTTTTTTTTTTTTTTTTTAAGAATCATATTTGGACCACTGATTAATTAAAATAAAATAAAAAATCGGTTACGCAGGTTTGCTTCAGCCCATAATCATATTCTAATTTATATTGCTAGACCCTAGAATATTGATCAGTGACTACTAAGCCATAAAAGGATCAGTCCAACGAGACAAAAATCTACAAATAAATAAATAATAACAATAAAAAACAAATAAATAAGAGCAATTTTTTTTTTTGAGAAATAATTACAACATGCTCCTAACCCGCAGCTCGAACTATTTTCCCCTTAGACCTCCAAGTACTTTATATATGGGAAGGTGTCAATTCAGCTACAAAACTATTGGCATAAATAAGAGCAATCTAAATACTAGCAATGACCAATGAGGAGAACAATACTCGTCATTTGCTTTGAAATGGAGCAATTTAAATTTGGGGATACATTCTCTCGTATCAATTAATGTTTACTCTCTTTTCTTCTTCTTTTTTTCCTTTTTTGATAATTTATTAGTGAATATAACAGGGGAGAAGGATGGTATGACTTGAAAAGCCTTGTGAAGGTGCACCTCAACTATGTTGCCAATATTGACCTCTAGATCTGTACTGCATACAATCATGTCAAATTCTCATGCTAATTTAAACTTTGAGTCTCTGAATTCTGCTCCATAAATCCTTATGATCTTTTTTTTTTTCATCTCTGATCCGATCGATCCAATCTATCTCCCTTCTAAAACCTTCTAGAATTTGTTCTATCTAGATTTGAATTTTAACTTAGATAATTCGACTCCACGGCAGTTGGAGGAAAGAGGCTAAAAAAAGCCGGTCGCGAGATTGAAACTGAAGGGATGGCCAAAAAAAAAAAAAAAGAGAGAGAGAGAGGATTGTGGGGTAAAAAAATTTAAGAGAAATTATTTTAATGAGATTAATTACAAAATGAAGAGTAGGATGGCAGCAGAAAAAAAATAATAATAATCCAAAATTTGGCCAAACTTTATAGAACCAGATGTGAAAACTCTAAGGAGGACAAGAGATCTAGTAAAAGTAAATTATTTGACAAGTCAATGAACTCTAATTCAAATCACAACTCATTCCATAATATAAAAAAAGTGAATTGTGACACTATTTGTATTTTAGCTTCCCATTTTTAGAATACAGTCTACATCACACCCTTCATCTTCCTAATGTTCATTATAAATTCTTAATTTAAAGAAAAGAAAGATGAGAAGGGGCAAGAGCCGTGTAGATTTGTGACACTACTTGATTTTCTTTATGAAGAAAATTATTGTTTAAACTCTCATTCCCCCACTTGCTATAATAATTGAATTATAAAAAAGAATGAGAACAGAGAAAGAAAGAAAGTTTGAATAAAAAAAAGAGAAAATAAAATTTTTACAAAATACTACAATGCTTTCCGAACTTGGTGAGAATCATTCGAATAGTGTTAGATAATCGGATTTAGAATGGTTCTTACCTGTAGTGCTCTTTAATTTGGTTAAAAAAAATGTTTTAAAGAGTTACTGTATTATTATTATTATTATTATTATTATTATTAAATAATAATAATAATTTAATCTTCATCCTACAATGTCCTTCACTTTTTTGATAAAAGAATTGTTTATTTGTTTTTGAAGAAAATTTTGCAATAGAAAATTGAGCTCAACTGTTAAAACTGTTTTTAGTTTTAGACTTACCATTAGAGGGGTTGTATGTAAGCTGCCACAAAGTTTTTTGACTTTATAGCCATCACCAAAAGGAACTATTCTATTAGTTTAACAAAAAGTGTCACATTTTTTTACAATAATTTCACAACAAATTTTAAATGGTAAATTGACACTGATTCTAATTTGAATTTACTATTAAAATTATTTTTTTATCCACCAATAATATTCAATAACAATCTCCCGCCTCCATAGTGGTGAAATTTTCAAAGTTTAGAAAACCACTTAGGGTCTGTTTGGTTTAGCATTTCAAACTCACATTTTTTATATTTTAAACAACATTACACTTTTTTTTTTACACACTTTTTTACCCACACATATTTTAAAAACTATAAAAATCTCATCTTAAACTACTCTATCAAACACCCCTTAATCTTACAGCAACTTCGTCACGTCTTGGCAACCCATGACCATGACCAAGACCAATTCAATTGTCAACAATCGAGCTGGCCCAAAATTTGGACAGGCCTAATTATTTAAAACCAGCCCTTAGGCCTATATGGTACGTTTAAGCCTACATTTGTGTTTAACCAAAAAAAAAAAGCCTACATTTGTGCGTTGTCTGGCATATTCCTCCACCAAAATTTCATAAGTCTAGGTTTTAGAGAAAAATGTTAAAGTTATTAGTTATTACCAATTTGTAAAATTTTAGTAATTATTTTATCACTCTTTGATAGAGTAATAGGGATGGGTTTGGTTTGTGCGTCTGCGTTTAAAAATGTGCGTTTGTGTTTTTTTGTGTGGGTCCCGTGCATTGTTCACAGGACCTGCAAGTACAGAATTCAGCAAATTTTATTTTAAAACTGGGTTTTATGGTACTGTTTACACATTTAAAAATTATTTTGCTACAGTATTTTCAGTTTTCAGCAATAAGCGGTATTCAAACAGACTCTAGAATGATTATTTGTAGGAATTTTCCATTGTTTCGCGGTACTATTTAACCTCTTCTTGGCTTTATCATATTCAACCATATCTCAAAATTTATCGATTTTCATTAGCAACTTTGAGTTTACTCAAAAAGATGATGCAAATTAAAGAATTTCATTCATAATTTATATTATATATGACAATAGGGGAATAGGGGAATATAATATATTTAAAATAATAATAAAAAATAAAAACTAAAACAAATGAACATACAGTATATGATTTGCCTGATCAACACAGGACTTTCAAATTTTTGTTATCTTTTAAAAGAACATGTTTATTACCGTAATATTGAAAATGAAACTTTTTAAACGAAATTTTATTTAATTATTATATACGTACGCGAACTATACGCGTTTTAACTAACTAGACGCAGGGGCAGCATTGCCTTGTTGAACTTAGGGTGAGTTTGGTTGGGCTTTTTGAAAAAATGCATAATGAAAAAGTTGAGTTTTCAAAAAGTGCTTTTTCAAAAAGCTGAGTGTTTGGTAAAAGCTATTAAAAAGTGCTTCTTGAAAAAGCTGAGTGTTTGGTTAACACTACAAAAGTTGCAGTTTGAGGGATAAAAATTACCAAAAAGGACAATGTATATATAAGAGAGTTTATTTAATACTTAAATCAACTACTTCATATACTTATTAAATAATAATAATAATAATAATAATAATATATATATTATTGGTATTATTTTAATAATGTTTGGGCAATTATTCTTTTTTAGTGTCATAATTATTTGTTATTACCATTAATGACTTCTTATTAATATTAATTAAATCTAAATAATTTTCATCATCATGAAGCACAAAATGAAAATGTAAAAAGATGATAAAATATACACCAATAATCCAAGTTTAAATTGTACTATATAAAAATGTAAAAAGATATAAAATACATATCAATAACCCAAGTTTAATCAGGAGCAGCAATCGTTCCTTTCACTGCATCCCAACCTAAACATGTGTCAAGATTCCTCAATTGTTCCCACGCTCTCCAATCACCTTTTAATACATCCCACCTACTTTTTAATTGGTCCTTATCATAGTTTTGACCGGTCTCATCACAAAATTTGGTCACCAAATTGAACCAACCTTTGGTACTAAAGCCAACACCTTTTGTTCTATTCCCGGCTTGAATTTGTTCCATACAAAGGTTACAAAAAGTAGTTGTCCACGTTGGATTAATATCCCAATCTGCTCTAGCCTTTTTTACCTCGGGTTGGAAGTGGTCTTTTTACCCATCTATAAAGTTAACCAACCATAAGAAATGCAAAAAATAGAATACATAATATTCCAATTTAGTGAACTAGTTACAAACATGATCTAATAAATCCAGGAAAAAAAAAAAAAAATTGCTGCCTAGTCTGAGCATAAAATAGAAAGGGCTAGAGAGGAATCTCATCATGTCACCGTTTGTACACTCACTAGTCAGGAGTCAGTAAACACAGCCAGAAAATTGATGCCATAAAAGGTGGGAAGAACACACTAAAACCTTTGTCTGAAACTCAATCTTATCTCCTCCATAATTCTAGGCTAAAGTTATGCCAAACCATAACAATCCATTTCATTTAAATTGGGTTTCTTTACCAAACCTACAAGAGTAACTCTTCTGCTTCTGTGGACCTTAATTTTTATTTATTTACTTTTTTTTTAAGTAAATGATAATTTATTAGAGACAAATAGGAGTGCTTCAAGTATATGTATACAAGAGGTCCTCTTAAAAGTCTTACACTGAAATTTTAACAAGTCGTGAGAATCTAGAAAAGAGGAAGATGAGACTACCCAAAACATAACAATTCCATATAGTGATCTTAAAAATAATCTTAATCCAACAAATCAACTGCAGTATCCAAGGTTATTAACCTTGAGAACAAATCATAACTGAAGCAAAACACTCCACTCCTCATTACTAAAGACCAAAAAAATCACATAAACAATAAAATTTGCAAAAAAATCTACCATTTAGTACCCAAAAAAAATAAAAACATTGTATAGCTTACAAAAGTTTGGGTTTGGGGTCTGAAAATCAGAGGAGAAAAAAGAAAATATGTAGTTGTTGTCAGGGTGTGCGTGCTCTGCTGATGTGGGGTGCGGCTGCTGCTGATGGGGCATTGGTTTGCTGCACACGCATGCCCCATCAGCAACAACTGCACCCCATTGATTTTCTCCTCTGATTTTTAGACCCCAAACCCAATCTTTTGTCTTTTTTCTATTAGAATTATGAGCTACAAGTCTACAAACCATTCATAGCAAGATTCAAACCACTGTAAATTCCAATCAACAAAAACAAATAACTACGCAAGTAAAGGAACAATACCCATTAATCTATAACAATAACTCTCTTCTGGGTTGCCGAGAAAACAAATCAAACACAACAAAAAACAAAAAATTTGAAGCAACCCAATACTTTAAAAATACATTCTTTTTTTATCTGTTTCAGCTTCCCAAAAAGTGTGTGACTAATTACAAAAGAAAAAGCTACAAAGCATCCACAAAGCATGTAGCTAATAGTCAAACAGAGCATCCACAAAGCATCCTCAGTCAAACAAAGCATCCACAAAAGAAATAAAAATTACAAAGCATGTAGCTAAAAAAAATTTCAGTACCCGGCAAGAGAACAAATAGATCATTAGCAACAACAAAGCATGCAAGATCTGAAAAAAAAATTTCCCACACTTGGTAAAAAAAAAAATTTCAGATTAGTGTTGGTACCTGGTGGTTTTTGGTAGCAGATCAGTGTTGCTTGGTGTTTTGTTGATCAAATCTCTACCTTCAAAATGTATTTCTCGGATCAGATTAGACATAAATAAATTTTTTTTTTAAATACAAATCAGAGAAGACGAAGAAGGCAGAAGAAGAGGAAGAAGATTCACGGATGACTTACCACGGAGAGACTGGTAGCAGCACAGAGAGGGCAGAGCAGAGAAGAGATGAGACGCGTTAAGCTTCAGGGATTTTAGGCGGAGCAGAGAGATGAGATGAGAGGAATGAGGGACAGCTACACAAGAGAACTGATGATTTATCAATGGGTAATTCGGTAATTTTAGGAAGAGCCCAACGGATAGCTGAAAACGCGCATAGACTTTTTGTTTATGGAGCTCCAGAGCTCCATAATTGGATTGGGCGTTTTTGCCTGGGCCCAAAACGCAACTTTTACCCAAAAGTTGCGTTTTTGCTTCACCAAACGCTCAAAGAAGTCCAACTTTTAAATAAAGTTGCGTTTCAGCCCCTAAAAGCCCAACCAAACGGGCACTTATCTAAGGTTTAAAAAGCCATCACTTGCTAGCTTTGTTGTGGAATTTATATTAGTTCTATAATTTAGATGTTAATTATCATGTATCTAAAGAACAATTTTCATGGCTAAAATGGAATTTGATGGATGCTGCTTTGCATTTAGCCTTTGAATTCCGATGAGCAGCTGCCATTGTTGAATGACATCATCATGACACATAATCTGTGGCATTTTAAAGGCTTGTTTGGTAAGAGATTTCTGGTAACGTTGTTGTTGTTTTGTAGAAATACGTGTGAGTGAAAAAATATGTGAAAATACGTGTAATATTGTTTAAACACTTAAAATTGTTGCTTAATTAACAGTAACAAACACCCCCTCACAGTATCTCTAGAAAGTAGAAACAATTTAACTTTGACAATGATTTTATGATATCTCTAGAATCTCCGTATGATTTTATGATAATGGCAGCCATTCTGGCAGGTTCTTCCAATCTCCATCAGCATCTCTGGTAGCTTTTTTTTTTTTTTCCTTTGTTCAATGTCCACATCTCTTTTTGTAATATTTGAATTATTTTGGTTTGATATAATTTTTTGATGGGACTGTGACTTTGTGTATTAGTCTTTTTCTTTTATTTGAAAAAAATCAGCCATGGCATTGTTTTATTGAAATGTGTAATAGGTTTGATATCAAATTGTTATTAAATTTTATGTTTTTTAAGTATATCTCTCTCTTACACTTGTGCGGCTTGTAAGTTACCACCCTAATTCTCTACCGTAGGCAACATCTATTCATTAGTGGTGGAAATTCAGCCATTCAATTAAGACTTTGTCCCTTCGGTCTTGTGCTATTATCGCAACGGTCCAATATCATAGGACACTGGACAAGACATGTGCCCTTTTCTATAAATATGTACTTCAACTCTCATTATAATATAACATAGATAGAAATGGAAAAACACTTAAATACTGAAAAAATACATACAACAAAAAGAGATATGTATTTAGTATTTAAAACTAATATGATATGGTGGATAATTACTAAATAGAATAAATAAGTCAGATATAATTTTGCTCTAATATTTTTTATCTTGTTATTATATTTCCTTTATTTTACAACTGTATATATGTGGCTGACAATAATTTTGATAATTTATTCTTAAGTGTGGGCATGATCTATCTGCTCCATGATCCATAATAGGCATGCATATTATCCGAGTAACGTCTTGTTACTTGTTAGTGGTTGAGTCAACCAATAATCTGTGGTGTTTACTGTTTAACATGAGCCATTAGTGTAAGTTGATTGTGATCATGAATAGTATTCATAAAATAAACACAGTTGCTCTCATAATTGTCATATTGTTTATCATTTGCATTGACTAAGGAGTTCATGAATTATAACTACCAAAAACAAAGCAAAAATGTATTTTCAACATTCATTGTGATTCAAAAGCATAATATTAATATCAGCCTATGTGAACCATGAGGATTGCATCACAGTGGCACACGAATATTCCGCCAATAATAATTTTGAGATTTGAATATAGAGAAAAAGAAGCAATTGGTGCCCATGGAAAATTATTGAATATTTCGGGAGTACCATAAATGCGTACTCCCCCCTCTAAGTACTATAAATTTAATTAGTAAAACTCACAGTTATGTGAGAAAGGGGAGTACACATTTATGGTACTCCCCCTTATTTGAATTTAGCAAATCTATTTAATTGTTTAAAGCCGACATAAATAATGTCAAATTAAAAACAAAACATAAAAACAATACAAAACTTTACAAAATTGTTTATAAACAAAACAAAACAAACTAATCCACAATCATAGGGTCTTTACTTTTTGTCAAAAAATGGTCTTTTTTTTTAATATTGGGAGAAGGGTTCTTGTATATTTGGACCACTGATTTTTTTTTTTTTTTTTTTTAAGAATCATATTTGGATAACTGAATTTTTTTAAAAAAAAAAAATCGGTTGCGCAGGTTTGCTTCAGCCCATAATCAAATTCCAATTTATAATGCTAGACCCTAGATTTTTTTTTTTTAGAGATAATTACAATATGCTGCTAGCCTCACAGCTCGAACCCTTTCCCTCTGAACTCCTAAGCACTTTATACATAAGGAGGTGTCAATTCAACTACAAGCCCTTTGACTAGACCCTAGAATATTGATCAGTGACTATTAAGCCATAAAAGGATTAGTCCAACGAGACAAAAATCTACAAAAATAAATAAATAAATTTAATAATAATAATAATAACAAAAATAACAAATAAATAAGAGCAATCTAAATGTTAGCAATGACCAATGAAGAGAACAATACTCGTCATTTGCTTTGAAATGAAGCAATTTAAATTTGGGGATGCATTCTCTCATATCAATTAAAATTTACTTTTTTATTTTCTTTTTTGAATATTTATTAGTGAATATAACAGGGGAGAAAGATGGTATGACTTGAAAAGCCTCATGAAGGTGCACCTCAACCATGTTGCTAGTACTGACCTCTAGATCTATTCTGCCTACAATCATGTCAAATTCTCTTGCTAATTTAAACTTTGTATTTTGCTCCATAAATCCTTCTTTTTTCTTTTTTATTCACCTCTGATCCAATCGATCCAATCTATCTCCCTTCTAGAACCTTCTAGAATTTGTTCTATTTAGATTTGAATTATGCCTCCATTTGGGAAGCGCGTTTTGCATTTTCCAGTGATGCGTTTTTTTTATTGGGTCCCGCGCACTATTCACGGAACCCACAAACTACTTCTTTAAAAAAAACAACTTTAAACTAGGTCTCACGACACTATTTACACATTTTAAAATTATTTTGCTACAGTATTTTTAATTTACAATTTTCAAAAATAAGCGGTATCCAAACAGATCCTATAACTCAGTCAATTCAACTCCACAACGGTCAAAGAAAGAGGCTAACAAAAGCGAGCGGTGATATTGAAACTGAAGGGATGGGGAAAAAAAAAAAAAAAAAGAGGATTGTGGGTAAAAAAAATTGAAGAGAAATTATTTAAAATATTTTAATGAGATGTATTACAAAATAAAGAGTAGGATGGCAGCAGAAAAAAAAAAATTATTCCAAAATTTGGCCAAACTTTATAGAACCAGATGTGAAAACTCTAAGGAGGACAAGAGATCTAGTAAAAGTAAATTATTTGACAAGTCAATGAACTCTAATTCAAATCACACAGCTCATTCCATAATAAAAACAAAGTGAATTATGAGAGAACTCACATTCAATTTTACATATTTTATCCAAGTTTTGAAGAAAAATCACTTTTTTGTATTTTAGCTACCCTTTTTTAAAATACAGCCTACATCACACCCTTCATCTTCCTATACCTCTGATTATAATGTTCGTTATAAATTCTTATTTTAAAGAATAGAAAGATGAGAGAGGGCAAGAGCCTTGTAGATTTGTGACACTATTTGGTCTTCTTTATGAAGAAAATCATTGTTTAAATTCTAGTTCCCCCACTTGATGTAATGATATAAAAAAGAATGAGATGGGAGAAAGAAAGTTTGAATAAAAAAAGAGAAAAGAAAAGTTTTACAAAATGCTACAATGATTTCCAAACTTGGTGAGAATTATTTGAATAGTGTCAGATAATCGGATTTGGAATGATTCTTAACTGTAGTGCTCTTTAATTTGGCTAAAAAAAATGTTTTAAAGAGTTATTAGATGCTAATGCTTGGAGGCTCTGGATTCAAAATTTAATTGGAGTATATAGAAGTAGAACTTACCAAAAATAGGCTTAGATGCTTTGGCTACGGACAATAGACGATTCCATTTTTATTGCAATATCTGAAATAGTACAACTATAAGTAAAAAATAATAATAATTAAATCATCCTCCTACAATGTCATTCACTTTTTTGATAAAAGATTTGTTTATTTGTTTTTGAAGAAAATTTTGTAATAGAAAATTAAGCTCAACTCTTAAACTGTTTCAGTAATTTTGAGACAACTCGAAAAGAAAAATTAAAAAAAGAGAAACGTTTTGCCATTAGAGGGGTCGTAAGCTGAGCAAAAGCAAAATTTTTATTCTTTGATCTTATAACCATCATCAAAATGAACTACTCCATTAGCTTAGTAAAAAGTACTATGTCTATAATATTTTCATAATAATTTCACAATAAATTTTAAATTTTAATTTAAATCTATTATTAAAATTATTTTTTTACTCATTAATAGTAGCCAATAATAATTTACCACTAAAAATTTTCGAAGTCCAAAAACCACGGCTTAAAACAACCTCCTCGAAGTCTTAGCAACCAACCGGGCCATGACCAATTCAATTTTCTCCAATCGAGATGGCCCCAAATTTGGACAGGCCTAATTATTTAAAACCAGCCCTTAGGCCCATCTGGTACGTTTAAGCCTGCATTTGTGTGTTGTGTAGCCCATTCCTCCACCAAATTTCATAAGTCGAAGTTTTAATGAAAAATGTTAAAATTTATTACCAATTTGTAAAATTTACTAATCTTAGTTCTTCTTGGCTTATTTACAGGCATATGTAACCCTATCTCAAATTTTAAGTTCTTCTTGGCCTTACAGATTTTCATTAGCAACTTCAAGTCTACTAAAAAAGATGAGACAAATTAAAGAATTGAATTAATTAGCAACTTGCTGGCTTTGTTATGGAATTAAAAGTTAGCTCTATGATTTAGGTGTTAATTATCATGTATCTAAAGAACAACTTTCATGGCTAAATGAAAAAATAGTAGGTCAATGTGTAAGTAATAGTTAACCACTCACAATCTGTCATGTCAGAGTTGTGGTAAAAAAATTGTAAAATAATTTGTGTTCTTAGAACTACTCAGCATGAACGCAACCACTCTGGCTAATTCTTCCAATCTCCATCAGCATCTATGGTGGCTTTTTTCTTTTTCTTTTTCTTTTTTTTTCTTTGTCCACGTCTTTTTTTTTTTAATATTTGAATTATTTTGTTTTAATATAATTTTTTAATGGGACTGTGATTTTGTGTATTAGTCTCTTTCTTTTATTTGAAAAAAATAGACATGGCATTGATTTATTGAAGTGTGTAATAGGTTTGATATCAAATCCTTATATATATATATATGTGTGTGTGTGTGTGTTGGGAGGGAGGGTTGAAAATTCAGTCATTCAATTAAGGTTTTGTCCCTTCAGTCTCTCCCTTTTCTTCTATAAATATGTACTTTAATTCTTATGATAATCTATATATATATATATATATATATATATATATATATATATATATCTAAAAGCTGAAATATAAAGTTTAATGGTGCTGCGTTCTTATTGAGCCACATCAGCTCCACGTCATCAACTTATATTCAATATTTTCTCTATTTTTTAATTATTTTTCTCCTTATTAATTTGCCACTTTACAATTACACCTTCTCCAACATTTAATTACTTTTATTTTTTTATCTCCCCACTACTCTATACCTTAACCTTACAATTTCCCTATTCCTTCATCTTCCTTTTATTTTGACTATTCTTCTCCCCAATTTTTTTACTATAAAAATTTGTTATTTTAGATTCTATTCAATCCATATTTTGCTCTCACAAAAAGGTGAATACTCTCTCTCTCTCTCTCTCTCTCTCTCTCTCTCTCTCATTAATTCTTTATTGCAACGCTATTTTAGACTGATGATTTTCTTTGTATCTCTACTTTTGGATGTTACACTTTGGTGGTGTGTTTTTTGAGTTATTTATCACATGTACTCTCTGCCCCTCTTATAGTTTTGATTTGAGTTCATTTTTAGATATTTTAGAAGTGAGATGATTATGTATTTGAATGTCTCTATAAATGATTTGAGTAATATCAATTATAAATTTGTGATGAGGTTTGGTTATCATGATAATCTTTTTAAGAGAATGAGAAATTCAAATAATTAATTTTGGAATTAAAAATTTTAGCTGTAGAAAAAAAAAACCATAACACACTATACAAAAGTTTGAATGATATACATCACTAGAAAAAAGAATACTATTTCTATCTATTATCTCAAAAAAATAATGGAATAATATCAATCAAATGCACCTAAGTTTTTTTATTTTTTATTTTTAACTCAAAATAATAGAATGATATATTTGTAGAAATGGAAAGATGAAACATAATTTTAGAAATAATATCTCTAGCACGTTTTATAACATAAATCATACATTATACCATATTACAAAATAGTTGTATATTTCCACGTATTGTGTTGGTCTACGACTAGTATATAAATAGAAACAAAGAAATACTAAGAGCAAAAAAAGAAATGATTCAGAATCAGAAATAATATAACATGGTGAATGACCACTAAATAGAATAAATAATTCAGATATAATTTTGCTCTAATATTTCATTATCTGGTCATATTCTTCCTTTATTTTACAAATATATATATATATGGCTGACAATAATTTGGATCATTTTTCTAAAGTGTGGGCAAGATCTATTTGCTCCATGATCCGTGACAGGCATGCATTATCCTAGTAACATCTTGTCAGTGGTTGAGTCAACCAATAATCTGTGGTTTTTAACATGAGGCATTAGTGTAAGCTGCTTGTGATCATGAACAGAGTTCATACAATAAACACAATTGTTCTCATAATTGTCATGTTGTTTATCATTTGCATTGACTAAGGAGTTCATGAATTATAACTACCAGAAACAAAGTAAAAATTAATTTTCAACATTCATTGTGATTCAGAAGCATTATATTCAATATCAGCCTATGTGAACCATGAGGATTGCATCACAGTGGCACACAAATATTCCGTCAACAATCATTTTGAAATTTGAACATAAAGAAAAAGAAGCAATTGGTGTCCATCAACAAAAGTTGCTTTCCATTTGAAAACTTGAAAATGTATGACCACTAATTCATAGAACAACCATTAACTTTTCCCTTCATAAATATAACTATCAAGTGTTTCTAATAAATGCCTCAAAGAAGGAGGTAGAAGGAAGTTTCTAGGAGACATGCGTGTCTTTAGGTTTTCAGATGCTACAAAAATTTTACCTTATGAGAAACCATACATCAACCTTTGCTAACGGCCTAGACATTACCAGAAAACCAATGCCAGTTTAGACTTTTTGTACACCGTTGGAGATACCAAGCCCAATCCAGTCAAGGCCCAAGTCCAATCTTACCTGCCGTGTACAAGCAAAGTATTCCAATCTTAACCTGGTTTGCATGCAAACTATTCTGCCATTACTACATTGGATTCGTTGTAAAAAATTTAATTTAGTATAAATGCAGCTATAGCTGCTAATAAGGGCCATCATTCTGCAATTAAATACAATTGTTGTGGACCCTTCAAGATTGAGAGTGGTGTAGTAGTAGGAAAATTCTTAGGTAGTCCTGGAATATAGTGAAATGGTACTCACTTCTCTCACATTCATGGTGGACCCTACCATGAATTTAATGAGCAGACCCCGCCATGAACGTGAGAGGAGGGAGTACCATTCTCCATGCTCCGGAAGTACCTAAGAATTACTTGTAGTAGTATTATAAAATATAAATACTTAAATAGTAAAACCAAATCTCTCTCTCTCTCTCTCTCACAGGTTCACCCATCATTTTGCAATTGTTTACAGTGGACCCTTCAAGATTGAGAGTGGTGCAGTAGCAATATAAAATATAAATACTTAAAATAGTAAAAGTTCTCATGCAATTAGCTGCATTTATTACTCTTGAACATATTAATAAGAGCGACAGACAATCAAAAAAAGAAAGAAAAAAAATTAAAATTGTAAATCTTAAATTACTAAAGCAATGCTTTGTGTTGATGTTTCTAGACAACAACATCGATCATGGGCTCCATGCTGAATTCTGGTTAACTCTGCCAGTATATTCTAGCAGAGATGAGAATCACATGAAAGAACGCATCCTAGGCCTTGTAAGAGATTGTGCTCCATCAACAAATACAGTTGTTCCAGTCATGTAACGTGACCCATCACTGATTAAATAGGAAACAGTTGAAGCCAGGTCTGTTTTGACATCAAGCCATCTCTCAAGTGGTGCTGCGTGACTCACAAACTTTTCTGCCCTCTCCTTCCCCACTGACATTGGGAATTCATCTTGTAAGTGTAAGCCACGTGCAATTGCATTAACTCTGATCTTGTATCTTCCGATTTCCAAAGCTGATGCCTGAGAAGAGCCATCGGAAATGTTGAAATCAACAATCCAAAATGAAAATACGAGGGGAAACAAAACACATACAAAGTATTTGCCGTTATAAATGTAGGGAAAAGTGAAACGAATGCCCTTAAAAAAAATTTATGGGAAAAGAAAAAAAAAAATTAACTGTTTTTTTTTTTTTTTACAACTTTTAAGATTTCCCATAAAAATAGTATCAAAACATTCTTAAAATGATTCATTAACAAATACCCTAAGGTCACCCGTTAACCGGACCCATAAATGGAAATGCAATTTTATATCCATTAAAATAGAAGAATCCCTAATCCTGATGCTTAATTTCTTGTAAAAACGTCCACAAAAGTGAGAACATAAGAGCAATTACGGAAATGAGTCATATGAAACTTGACAACTTAGTTAAGGCCTAAATCAAAAAAAATTGCCAAAGCCTAAAATCTTCATTACATGGGACTACCACCTACTTAATGTAAAAAACCTTGGAATTGAGCATTCATGTGGTCTTACTATTGGAAGAAACTAAACATCTTCTAAAACCTAAGGTGATAGATTTACCTAGAAACGTTAGAATCTCACTACGTGAGGTTTGCGAGTCAACAAAGCCAGTCCCTACTATTGGGAATACTACAGTCAGCTTGCGCGGTTCAGCTCATCTAGCCCATATATGCTAAATCCAAGGTCATTAGAGTTTTTCTTGCCACTAGAACTAGCATTATTCTTTCCCTTTTTCATCCTTCTGCAGTTTAAAATCATTCCACTCTGCACCAAGCAATCAATATAGCATATTATCTTACAACTACATTGACTTTTCTCATGTACACTCGGTGCTAGCACTAGCTCCCCCACAATGCATTAGTAAGAACCTCAGAAATGACCATTAAGTTAAATCTTGTTTAATGTAAAAACTAAACATCTCCTTCCTTTTCACCACAATAAGCTTCTGTGATCATCATTCATTCAATCAACTAATACAATATTTTGTGGTGACATGATGCTTTCTGCTTAATGTAGCCAAATGCTTGTAGCAAGCGGTGAAACACCTTACAGAAAAATTACAACAATCAAATAATTCAGAAAGCTCTCTCTCTCTCATAGAGCAACAAATATGACAAGAAGAAGTCAAACTGTTGGAAGCACAAATGCTACTGCTAACCAAATGTAGAGGCAATCAACAGACAACCCCATCACTAAGGGTGGGGACGCGTTTAGCACTTTCCTTCTTTTTTTTTTTCCTTTGCGTGTTTCAGACTTTCAGGGGACAACGCACTAAGCGCGTACTGTACGTGCACTTTCAGCAACTTTTTATTAAAAATGGGTCTCACAATATTATTCACACATTTAAAAATTATTTTGCTACAGTATTTTCAGTTTTCAGCTGTATCTAAACGAACCCTAAAAGATTTGTCATAGGGTTCAAGTCAGAAATTCTCATTACAATAATAAACCTTCGTGTCAACAAGGTTAATTCACAATCAATGCGCATAAATGTGTCTTTCAATTCACTCTACTGTTCAGAATATAAATTTAGACAGAAGATCCCACCATAAGTAAAATAATATAACACATGCGCTGGAGATGTAAAAGACTACTTCTATGACAATAAACTTACCCTGACTAACTGCTGCAGTCCTGCCGAACATGAACCATATGCAGCAGCTCCTGGATAAAGCCCTCTTGGAGAACCAATTATTGAGGTCAAGAGTACAATGGAACCTCCAGACTTATAGTCCCGCATTCTTCTTCCCACAGCATTTAACAGAAACCACGGAGCCATAAAATTTATCTTCATTATCTTTTTGAACTCATCTTCACCTAATTGTAGGTGTTCTTGCATCTTTCCTGTTTCAATCAGAAGTGATAAATCTGTTATTACCTCACCTCCAGTGCATCACAAATATAATCAATTATAAATGTTAACCACTAAACAGAAAATAAAATGAAGAAAAAGAATGTCCCTAAAAATAATATTAAAAAAAAAAATCAGTTGGTCTTCTGTTCAACGATTGTTCAGAAATTGAAATATTCATTAGTTGAGCCCCATCAAAATTTATAAAATCAATACTAATACAAACTAGGGTATGGTTAGACATATTTTAGATTATCTTCCTACAAACTGCCATTTGCATGATGGCAATCCTTTTTTCTGCCTCTTTTGTGGTGACAAATTGCAGCATCACCACATGTCTATACAGTTATTTGTCGTTCTTTGTCAGGTCACCAAGTTAAAAATCCAAATCCCAGCAGTATTGAGTTAGAAACACATCAATTAAACACTTTTATGTTTTGATTCAAGCAGTTTCTAGAAATTATACTTATGCAAGTTCTTTGTCGATGATGATGCATACCTTAACAATTTATTTCTATGAAAATTCCCATCACAATGACTTGCATCTGAGAATAACAACTATTTATTCAAAAAAAAAAAAAAAAAAGAGGGTGAAAAAATATAATAATTCTAGGTAGCAAAGTAATTGACCAATGCATTCTTTGGCTTCTCCCAGGCCAATCCCCATGTTAAAATACCATGATCTTTATATAATTGCCTTCTTATAGCCTCTGCATTGTTATACCTTTAAAGCTTCCAAATGGTTTCACTTTGCAGATTCAAGTAATATTCTAACCCAACAATGACCTTCAACCCCTATATCAAAAATTAAACTATTGCAGCTTGACTGTTTTTTTTTTATTTAACCAGACAAAAAGCTAATGCTGAATGATGGATCAAATAGAATCTGCTCTGATCCAAATCAAAGAAGGAGCCTAGAGTATATTTTACTTAAACCACAGAAAACTTGTACCCCTACTTATATATGTACATGCATTAACAATCTTTGCACAAGAATTGCAATGAACTTAATTCCTTTAAATAGTAAATTTAGGAAAATACCATAATTTCAAATGTCCCACCCTAGTCAGTCATGAAGGTCCAAGACCATTACAGTACTCACTATCCAAAGCCTTGTCCAAACTCCATTAAAACCACATATGGAAGGGGCTTCAACTTTTGCCCTGCTCCTCACAACCACCACCAATCCTTTAGTCTCAAAATTTTGGGATCAGCTATAACCCTCAAAAGACTAGTCGGGTCAGATACCTGTATTCTTTTCTGCCATTCTAGTCTATCTGAAGTCAAAATCAAATGTGCTATGGCCTATGGATAAATGTTAATAAATAGGACACGAGTTTCACCCAAAAAAATTTTAAAATATAGTTACCTACTTTAGATGAAATATCATCCTATATTGAGTTCCAAAGAGTGGTTGCTGGAGAAATTAAAAAATGCACAAAGAGAACCAAAGATTCTGCGCAGTCTTATCAATTAACTACTTTTTTTATAAGAAGATTGAAAAGTATTGTGTTAATAATAAAAAAATAGTCTTTGAGCCAGACAGATATGCTGTACCTTCATAGAAATAACAATGAACAAAAGCATCTAAACTTCCCAAAATTACGCATGCCTTGTTTACTGCCTCAGCAAAGTGACCCTCCCTCTCTTCCTCCATATCTACACCAACCACCTCCACCGGCTTCACACCTTTCACCGAACCATTTATCTTTCCGGCTATACTCCGAAGACAGCTCTCATTGCCCATCAGAACCAAGCTAGTAAGAAGTGCAAAAACAAGCAAAAATTCATTCAAACATCATGGCCAATTGATTAAAACAGTAAAGAAATCAACTTTATCTAAATTAACAATATTCTTTACAGGTTAAACCATCTTTTTGGTGAGAAAAATGTGCCAAAGAAACAAAATAAGAATAACCCAGAAACAAATTATTCAAAAAGTTCAGATCTTTATTCATTTTTGCACCATTTTCTCAGCAACCAAACGCATACATACATAGATAATAACATGCAAAAATACAAGGGCCTGAGAATGAGTTATACACAAACCTGCATCCCCGTTTGGCTAAGTGGAGAGCAATGTTCTCTGAGATCTCATCACCATCTGAGGTGATTAACACTTTCTTCCCGGGAGTTTCTTCCATAGCTGAAACTTAAAAACCACGAGTGGCTTGATCTACTATATATATAAATTGCTGAAAATCTAATCAACCAAAAAATAATATAAAATTTAAAAGAATTTTTTATATAATAAATAAAATAAAATAAAATAAAAAAAACGAATTAAACAAGGACTATATTAAATTTAAAGTTGGTAGAGCAAATAGTAAAGAACGGTGTTTCAGCTTTGACCACTAAAAGGGCGCGAGGAAGCTTCAACAATAAAGTGTAGACACAAGAAGAGAACGCACTCAATTCTTGAGCACTATAGTCTATACACAGTACACATAATTATTGTTAAATAAGATTTAAAGGGTTATTGCAAAAACAAAGTTTTTATTGCAAATAATTTAGGAACGTTTGGTAGGCTAACATAAATTCATATTTTTATATTTTAAATAATATTATACATTTTTTCACCCACATGTATTTCAAAAACTACAAAAATCTTATCTCAAACTACTCTACCAAACATCCTCTTAGTTACACATTTCCTATTTTAAGTGTGTTTGAAATAGATATTTTTGCTAATTTATTTTACTATTCGGTTATTTTTACTACTAATTATGGGTTTTAATACACTTTTTGGTACTATTTATAAGATTCACAGTACTATTTTAGTTAATTTTTATCTTTATCTACAGGACTTTGAACAAAAAGTTTTTAATTTCAGCAAAATAAACGGATCTGAAATAGATACTAAATACACTATTTCAATTATAATTTTAAAATTGTGTGAAATATTATCAAAATCTTAAATTTGTTTTTTCAATAAGATTTTTTTTTCTGAATTTTTCAATAAGATTTTTAGATTCTACTTTTTGAGGTCATACTATGTTTGCATCAACAGTTTTCTTTTTCATATTTTTCGTCAAGTGTTCTTATATAGCACGTAATTTTCATCGTGCTATGATTAATAAATTATTTAAATATTTAAAAATATAAATTCTGAAACTTTATGCATAAAATGAAAAAAACCGTAATTTGCATTTTGCACTTTGCACTTCTAGTTTTTTTTCTTTTTTTTTCTTTTTTTTGGGTAAAAGAAAATATGGTTTTTCCTGATTGTAAATGTGTGGAGGAAATTATTAGAAAAAGACTCGAAACTAGCACCAACGTCCAAGACCAGGCAACTTTAGTCTGCCCTCCACACGTTGTTTGTTGTCGTTATGATTTATGAACAGAGAAACTACGTGGACGTTACTTTGCGGAGACCCAACCGACGCACTACGGTACTAGAACCTTGTAGCCATTTTTAGCCCACCTACTAGCGTTTAACGAGGAAAATAAATTAATAAATAAAAGAGTAACGAAAACAATAATTTTAAAATGTTGTTTCCACGTCTTCTTTCGAAGTTTTAATAAAAAAAATAGAAAGTTTATTCTTTTATTCGAAAGTTTAAGGAGGGGGAATGAAATAATTATTTTTTATTATTTTTTAAAATTTTAAATTTTTATTTTTTTTAAATTAGGAGAATTTTTTTTGAGATAGAATACATCGAATTTCAATTTAAAAAATTAGCTATAATTGGCCAAAGATATATATTAATAGGATTAGATTTTTTTTTCAATTTTTTTTATTTATCAAAAAAAATAATTAATGAATTTTTTTACTAAAACTTCCAAAATACACCCATATATATATATAGTCATTTATTTTAAAATAAAGAGCTAATAGTAATATTGTCATAAAATAATTTCATTCATTTCCTTTTATGTTACTCTCAAATAAGATTATTTATCTTCTATTTATTTTTATTCATTTATTTTAAAACATTTAAACAAGGTTACTTAATATTATTCCATTAATTTCATTTTTATTCATTTTACTTACTTTAATACATTTCATAGAGCGAACATTATAGGTTGAATTTTTTTTTGTATAATATATTTTCTTATTTCAACGTAATAAAGTTGCACTCAAACTTTGTAGAGGCTCAAACTATAATAATAATTAAAATAATTGTTAAGTTATAAATGGTCAAAAGCCTTGTAGCTTAACGACAATTCTTAGTATTTCTCGTAGTACAATAATCTTGTGTTGACTTATGATAGATCAAGATATAACTTGTGAGTGGTTGTGAGATTTTGTGGTGGCTTGCAATCGTAGAAGAACTCATTATACAAACATATGATGGAAAGATGTGAAACTGTGAAAGGCTGGAAGCTCACAATTATAGGTGCCGAAATAAGCATGTAAATCTCAAATATACGTGGGGCCTAATCTTATTGTTTAATTTAGAGTTTGTTATTTACATCTAAAAGCTCACAATTATAGAATAATGCTAATTAAAGTTGTGATTGACAAAACTCAATTGATGTAGGATAAGAATAGATATATTATAATTTATAATATGCTCCACCTAACATTTGGTGGAGCATTTGGGGGGGTTGAGCTTTTCTTTTTCAAGTCCAACAGGGTCTGACTGGTTTTCATATGTAAAATGCGGAGAAAGCACTGAACTTTTTCTGAGGAAAGTTCAAGGTGGTATAGACCCAAGGACCTTAGTCTTAGTCAGTACCCCGAAAACAAACTAGTGCCATTATATTTTATTTGGCTAGCTAGTCACAGATTCTCAGTCGATATATCAATCTTATTCATGGTTGGTATAAAAAAAATAAAAATAAAAACTTTGACATTTAAAATTAGATATATTTTATTAGAGAAAATAATTTACAAGAACTCGTGACAGATTAGTACTCAGTGGTCATCTATTTTTTTTAAAAGTGAAATCTGAACTATTTAAACAATTAAACGAAGACCATTTGTTCAATTGTAAAGAAAATTCCTGCCAAATTACATGGTATGACAAGAGAAACCAGCTCGGTTTGGAATACTCACTTCACATGTGTTCATGGAAGAACCCGATTACACAATCATTTTTAGTACATTATTTTGTAGAATTAATTAATTTTTGCATGGACTAATGTTTGCTCTCATTGATTAATTTTGGGAATTAAAAAAATGTACACAGAAAACCATCATGTTCTTCCACGTTGAATTTGTGCTGTACCTAACTACCTATCACGAATATTGTGAATCACGGTTAGAACTTTGGAATGGACAGTAGCTTAAAAACTCGGAAAAGTGACAACCCTTGACCATGCCCAATTCAATTGTCCACATCTTATAAATGTGTGCTTGAACGAAATGACTGTTGAGAAGTGTCAGCCTCAAGGGAAAAATACAAAAGACGGTAGATGAATATTGATTTTGGAAATTATGATTCGCAAGCAAATATTGTGGTCTTTATTTTATTTGGGAAAGGCAGTAGAAGAATTAGGTCATGATTGTTAACTATTTTTATTTTTTGTTTTCGAAAACTTGTTTTTGGAAATAAAAACAAAAAACCGTTTTATTATATTTTCAAAATTAAAAAAGTGTTTGGTTGGTTCAAAATAGCATAAAATGAGTGAGCATTTTCTCAACCTAATAACTAAGTGATGAACCTTTTTTTTTAATTGTTTTTAAACTTTATTTATTTTATTTTATCTTTGGGTAAATCCACATGTGATTTTAGCCGAATTTGAGTTGCCCATCTGTGGTTTAAGAGTTGGCACTTTGCCCACTTAAAGTTAATTATGTTAGGCTTCCATAACCTACCTTAACTTTTCTATTAGAAAAAACACATTTTAATTCAAAATTTAAACATAAAATAGATCAAAAAGCTAGGGTTGTGAAATTTTACAAAAAATTGATGAACCTTACACTGAACAACGCTCCTGGGCATAGCCAAATTGTCATGGCATCCATTCCATTTCCAACTTCACTAGCTAGTAGTACTCTTCGTTACAATAAGAGGAGATAAATTAAATACAAAAATTTTCCTTTAAAAAAAATTTACATACGCTCTTCTTTTTTTTTCTGTTGGATTAAATCTCATACTCTTGATCTTGGTTTCTTCCTTTTTGCTTCATTTGATGAATTGCAGCAGAATTAATGCCATTTTTAGTTCCAATTTTACTTTATCTAAGCTTCAATGGCAAGAATGGATACAAAGGTCAATTTGAATACAGCTTATTTTGTTGAAAATTGAAAACACTGTAGCAAACTAATTTTTAAACGTGTGAACGTGGGACCCATTTTTAATATTTTCTAAATAAAGTAGTTGTGGGTCCCATGAACATTGTATGAACAGTGCACTTTGTCTCCTAAAAGCTGAAATGCATGCATCAAAAAAAAAAAAAAAAAGGAAAACGCAAAACGCCAGACGCAGGAAAATAATTCCTATCCAAACGTATACAAAGAAAATCCAATCTCCCTCCCTTTTTCACAACTAAGGCACCTTGTTAGGCCAATCAGGGACGGACCCAAGATTTCAAGCTAAGGGGGCCGAAGACAAGTGAAAAAAAAAATTCAAATACGCATCCATATAGTGTTAATAAACTATCAACCAAGACAAATACTTAAAAATCATTTTTTCTTAATATATTAAGATACAATCATCTACCAACAAAAACAAAAGACATGAAACACTATTGTTTCTTAATACAACCATCTATAAAAAGGGAACTCAACGCTCTTTCAAATCTTTAAAATCATCTATGATTGAATCCAAACTAAATGTCGAAGCTATATCATTTTCAATGTATAGCATCAAAGAGTCCGTCAAAAAATCATTTCCATTTTGTTTCGAAGGACACTATCGACACTAAGATTTTATTATGCACTACCGACAAACACTTTAGCATTTTAATTCCTTGAAAGTTGAATCACTTTTCCTATTGCTGTGACTTGTCCCTATTTTATTCTCCAACTACCACACAACAAAAACTCTGATATTTTCTCAAATCTCTAGAGACTCTACTCTCTCTCTCTCTCTCTCTCTCTCTCTCTCTCTCTCTCTCTCTCTCTCTCTCTCTCTCTCTCTCTCTCTCTCTCTCTCTCTCTCTCTCTCTCTTTTCTATATAATATAAGAGAGATAGTCACAAACACAGAGTCACAATTCACAAAGACACAAAGACAATCACAAAGCCTACAAGCCAAAAAAAAAAAAATAACACAAGCACAGATTCACTAAAACACAAACACCACAAGCACAGATTTTGAGATTTTGAAGGATAGATTAAATACTTGAGTCAGTTGAGTGTGAAGTGTGAAGGGTGGAGCAGATCAAAGCCAGCAATGGCGTCACGGCGAGATGGGTGTCGCGTGGGTCTGTGGGATGGGTCTCGCATGGTGGCGGCGTCACAGTGTGGGCAGCAGCAACAAGCTCTCACCTCGTGTTTTAGTGGCTTCGCTCACGGCGTGGGTAGTGGCAGAGTCTCTCTTAGTCTCTCGCTTCTCACTCTCTCTGTCTTGCCAGTTGCCTTTTAGCAATTAGGTTTTTTTTTTTTTTTTTTTCCCGTTTGGAGACTATACTTTTCGGACTATTGGGTAGGGTAGCCTAGGTTTACATTTTTTAACTTACGCTTTTTTTTTTTTTTACATGTGGGCTAGACGGCTGAGTTTTGGACTATTGAGTTTTACATGTGGACAATGGGCTGGCCGGCTAGGTTTTACAAATTTGGAGGGGGCCGAAGTCTTTTTATTTTTATTTTTTGGGATATGGATGGTTGAGGTAAGGGGGGCCTAAGCTAAAAACCAAGGGGGGCCCAAGCCCTTTTTTTTGAAAATGTTACATACTAATTTTTTTTTTGGGCCCAGAAGGGGCCCAGACCCCTTTAGGCCCCCACCTAGGTCCATCTCTGAGCCCAATCCTTCTTTTAAATTTCAGCCTCTTACAAGTAGCAGATCTGCCATGAGAAAAAAGCAACACGAATTAGTTGCTCTATCTGTATATTTCTATTTGTTCTACCTTCTAACAAATCCCCAAAAGCTTTTCGACTGGATCATTCTTTCTTTCAAGCCCAGCCTAAATCCATGCTCCGTGAGGCCCATTATAGCTAGATGAATATCTCTCTGTCTCTGCAAAGAAGAAGATGATGTTTATTGAGAGGGCTAGAGCTTAGGTGGTGTGGATTTGGTTGAAAATGGGTTGCATGTGGTAGATGGGGGCCCTATAAATGGTCAATTGGAGCTTACCTTGCATTTTGCACTTATTTGGAATTTCATGTGTAATGTTCATAGAATTTCAAACCCTAGCTTTTAGATCCATTTTATGTTATGTATTCAAATTAAAATGCGTTTTTTCTAACAAGTGGATTATGGAAGCCTAACGTAACTAACTTTAAGTGGGTAAAGTGTCAATTTTTAAACCACAAGTAGGCAACTTATATTTGAGTCAAACCACAAGTGAGTAATCTGTAATTTACCCTTTATTTATTTGAAAAGGCCAAATACTAAAATACATGCATGTATACAATCTCATGCCAGCACAACAGGGACATGCACATACTGCCAAAGTAAAACAAGCCCACTAAACACAAACATTGTGGGCATGTTTGGTACATGTAATTAAACACATGTTTTCAGTTTTTAAACAATATTACACGTATTTCCACACACTTTTTCACCCACACATATTTTCAAAAAAAACTGAAAAATTATTGCTTAAACACACGTACCAAACGGGCCCACAGCTTTTAAACACATATAAAAACTAAACATGAGATATCAACACAGCTACACATGTCTTAATGCGTTGGTCTCCACTTCCTAGCATTAGTCTTTCTAAAATTTTCCTTCTATTTTAGCTTAACAACCTACTTTTTCTATTTTACACATTCATTTTGTAAAAAATATCCACATCAGTTTATCTATTATACTCCCTATCTTTTTCTTTTTTTTTTCTTTTTTTTTTAATATACAAGATAGAATTCTACCATAACCTGATCTAAGTGTATATGTGTGTGAAGCTCCCTCCTGGAGACTTGAATCCCGACCCTTGCCCCCATACCTCACAAGCACTTATACTTGTAGAGTGACTATCGCACCAAGGGTGTGCAGTGATTTCACCCTATCTTCTTTAAATAATCATTTATTATCATTATTTTATTATTTCACTTGCACGGCACCTACCCATCAAAACACTCTCTTTCTCTCTTTGGAGTCTAAACACGCACACCCTCTTTTTCACATCTGAATTTTTTTTTTCTCTCTACCCAAATCTGAACACACCTCCATGGACGATGCCCTTTCTCTCTCATGGCAGCAGCAAGCAATGCATTCAAGCCTCCATGGCAGAGGCAATAGCAACGGCAGCGGCAGTTGCTTGGGCTTGGGTTGATTTGGAGGTTTTGTTTTAGGTTGATTTTGAGATGGGTTTGAGTTGATTTTGGTTTGATTTTCATTGATTTTGGGTTGATTGTGTTTGGATTATGATGATGTTGGCAAGGGTGGTGGTGTTGAGTTGCAGTGGTGTTGGGTTACAATGGTCTTCTTTCTCCTTTTTCTTCCTTCTTGCTTCTTCCTCATTCTTCTTCTACTGAACACTGAAGAGAGTCAGGGGAGAGGGAGACTGACATGGGTGAGAAGATAGAGAAAAAATTTTAAAAAATCAAATAGAAAGCTACAGTAATCGTGTATATTTACACGGTTATTGTAGCAATTTTAAAAATAAACAGCAGTATAAAGGGAGTGATGTGGGTAGATTTTGAGCAAAAATGTGTAAAATGATGCACTTTTTCTGTAATAGAAGGACTAGTGCTAGTGCTCTGAGATATCAACATAGCTGTATAGGTCATAATGAGTTGGTCTCCACTTCCTAGGTTAAACACATTGAAGCTCCCATTTTCTAACATGATGAAATCAGTTTGCAATGAGCTATTGCAAAATGAATCTGAATATCATGAATGCCCAACAAGCACATATTCCATTCCAATTGTGACCTCCCTTAGCTTTCACTGCGGATGAGAATGTTGGGCTCATGATTTGATGTTTTCTTAAAGGTGGGTTTCTGGTGGTGATGCACCATAGGTTGATGGTTGGTTCAACAATGGTAGTGCGATAGGGAGGATTTTGTGGATGACGATAGGGAGTGGAGGACGAAGAGACAATGGTGGGTTTGGCCGCACATTCTAAAATTTGCTCATGTGCTTTGGTTTTAATTTTTGGGTTTTACTAATGTGTACACTTAGGGTCTATTTGGGATCCGCTTATTTTGCTAAAAACTGAAAACAATAAAAAATAATTTTTTGGTTACTGTTCATTAATGAATTTACTGTTCATTGGCATGTTTGCATTGTTCATGTCTTTTGAACAGTGCAAGAGGCACTGGTTCATTAATAAAAAAAATAAAAATAAAAACGCAACACAGCAAGTTTTAAGCATCCCAAACGCACGCTTAGGGCATACATTAGTAAACCATTTTAGGGAAAAAATTTTGAAAAAAAGAAAAAGTGATTAACTATTTTGACAGCTTTTTCGATTTTCTATAAAAATTTGACCAAAATGGATGGTTATTATCTGCCCTAAGGTCCATTAATTTTTTATGGCTTAGAAGCATGGATCTCATTTACATACACTTTCTTTCTTTGTGTTTTCAAAATTGAAAACACCTCATTAGCTATTCTTAACTTCCTTAAATTGAGATTCAGAAATAGATTTTGTTTTCTATCTCTTTTGAATTGCCAAACATGTTTTTGTGTTCTAGAAAATAGAAAATGGTTTTTGAAAATAGAAAATGGTTTTTGAAAATAGAAAATTAGGATAAAAAACAGTTACCAAGCATACCTTAGTTGTTGTATGGTTCGTGTGCATATTCATTTTTTTTTCTTTTTTTTCAACTCATTTTCTATTTCTCAAATCTTGTACTCATTTTCTCCACCAACCTCATTTTATGTTTAGCACAAATTTTATGGTCTAGTTTTTGTTTGTTTTGACTTCATATCTTTCAATTAAAAATTCACCACAACACCCACACCAATGGTAAAACCAAAACCAAACCTAGGATCCACCTTCATTGCCACCACAATCCCTCATCGCAGCTGATCAAATTCACCTCCATCACCACCACCAAATCCGAAACCACAAAGTCATAATCATCACCATAACCACAGCCACAGCCACAACCAAACCCACGCCCAAACCCAAATTAAAACCCATACTACCATCACCACACCCACGCCCACCACCAAACCCACAATCACAAGATTCGCAACCACAACTTGGATTCACCACCACCAAACCTAATCAGCTTAGTGCCAAAAAAAAAAAAAACTATTAAGGACATATTTTATGTAGTTGGCTAATTCTTTGACAAAATGCACTTTACTTGTATTTGGGTAGATCTAGGGTGTGTTTAATACTTCAAAGAACATATTGTTCAAGTCTAATATTAAAGTCATGAAGATTGGACCAAGAAACAAGTGAAGAAAATGTGTTCACTAAAGCTGGACAGATAACTGGACACCTGTGGACACTGGCAGACAACTGCTCGACAGATAGCTATCTATCGAGGTTTAATGAGGCTCGACACCTACTATCTATCGAGGTTGCGGAAATCAGAATTTTCAGATTTGATTTTTGGGCCATGTTTTTGTATTTGTGTAGGGTTTCTTTTCTCACAACCTTAGACATATATAAGGCTTATTTTAGAGGCCGTCATATAAGAAAATACAAGGAGAACATATGCAAAAGGTGACCGAAGCCTTATTTACTCTAAAAGAAGCTACTGCGTCTTTACATCTTAGGGTTTTGTAACCAAGTGCTTCTTGATCTTCATTATTGATGAAGTGAAGAACTTTGTAGCCGACATTCTTCTTTCTCAAGTTAGTGAGTGAGTCACGTACTGGGATTCGTGCAAAGGAGTTAGTCACGTACTAGGATCCGTGCAAAGGAGTTAGTCACGTACTAGGATCCGTGCATTAAAGGGTGGCGTTCATATATTGAAAAGTTCAGAGGTTTTGAAACGGTAGAAGATTTCTGCTGTGAGTTCATTTACGGGGATTGTAGAGTCTAGGGACAAAGGTTTTGTATTAGATCTGAAACTTCTCTTTACTATAGTGGATTGCTTTTTGGGAAGGTTTCCCCCTAGATTTTTTACTGTGAAACTGGTTGGTTTCTTTAGTTTTCCTAGGTCATCATATCTTATCTTATTTACTTTTCCGCTACACTTATATTTGACATGATATTGATGTTTGTTTGTTTCAACAAATTTTATGCATAATAAATCTAACTAACAACTTAGATTTAAAACTTGTTAATTCTATCAATCGGGGTCTAAATTTCCCAACAAGTGATATCAGAGCGAGTACACTCTGATTGGATTAATTTCCTGAGTGTGATCCTTGACCCTTGTTGTCATGGATCGTGGACAATCTCTTTTGATTCCTCCTTTATTTGATGGCACTAATTATGCGTACTGGAAAGTTTGTATGAAAGTTTTCTTGCAGGCTCTAGGTGAACAGGTATGGCAAGCTGTTGAAGTTGGCTGGATTAAGCCAAAGGAATCGCCGGTGGATTGGGATGATGTAACAATCATAATGGCAAATTTCAACAATAGGGCCTTGAATGCTTTGTTTTGTGGGGTGACCAATGAGAAATTCAAGAAAATATCATCCACAGAAGTTTCCAAGGAAGTATGGATCATTCTTGAGACCACCTATGAAGGTACCATGGCTGTAAAGACTGTGAAGTTTCAAAGACTCACTAGTAGTTTTAAAGAAATAAGTAGCTTTGAAGAAATAAGGATAGTGGAGGATGAGACCTTTGATGAGTTTTATGCTAAACTCAAGAATATTATGAATTCTGCCTTCAACCTTGGAGAGTCTATAGCAGAATCCAAAATTGTTAGGAAAATCCTTAGGTTCTTACCCGAAAGATTCCATGCCAAGATCACTGTCATTGAAGAAGCAAAGGACATTGATCAAATTCCTTTGACTGAGCTTGTAGGGAACCTCCAAACCTATGAGATGAGATTAGGCTCAATGGGAAAAGGTGGAAAGAGTAAAAACTTGGCTCTTAAGGGTATAGAGGAAGAGATTGAGGACTCTGAAGATAAAGATGATGATGAGGATCTAACTTTCATAACTGATGAGATTATCAAGCTTCTTCAATTTAGGAAAAATGATAAGGGCAAACCTCCTAGGAAATCTAAATCCTCTAGGAAGGGTAAGAATGAGAAACCCCTCATCCAATGCCATGAGTGCAAGGGTTTTGGTCATATGAGGATAGAGTGCCCAAACTATCTTATGAGGGAAAAAGCCAAGAAGTCAAAAGAAAAAGGGTTGGTTGCTACTTGGAGTGACACTGAGAATGACTCTTCTGATAACTATGTAGATGAATGTAGTCATGTTATGGTCTTTGCTGCCTCCACTGATACGGTGGTTGTGGAGAGTGCTAGTGACAATGATAATTCTTCTAATGATGAAGTGTCCAAGAAGATGACCCTTCAGGAATCCTATGATAAGCTATGCACTGAATTCATAAAATCTGAAAAGACTTCTCATCTTTGTAGAAAAGAGCTTAATGAGGTAAAAACTGAAAACGCTGAATTGTTAGTCAAATTAGATGAGACTACAAGGTTAGTTGAGACTCTCATTGTGGAAAACACCTCATTAGAAGAGAATGTCAAGAATTTCGAGGTTGAGCTTAGTCAAGCTAGAACTCAAATGGAGAGAATGTCTAGTGCAAAACTTGATGAGGTTTTGAGTGCTTAAAAGCCTAGTTCTGATAAGACTGGCTTAGGATATGTTGTCTCCTCCAGTCCCTCCTCTTCCACGGCTTCTGGATCAAGGATTGTCATTGTGCCTCAATTTGAGAAAGGTAATAAAGGTATGAAATCCAAAACTGTTTTGGCTAATTCTAAATCTTTTATTAGACCTCATATTTGTCACCATTGTGGTGTTCCTAGACACATTCGTCCTAATTGCTTTTAAGTTGTATCCTTAAAAGCAAGTGTCTAAACGGTCACAGGTTTCCTCCCAAGGACTTACACCTTTGTTTGGAGAGTTATTAAAAGTTTTGAGTTTTTTAACTCAATTTCAGGAGAATCTTAATTCTTCTATGTCCTTTAGTAGACATACTAGAAAACGTATCTTTTCATCTTCACGACCAAAGACTCGTGATGTGTGGGTGAGAAATGAGCCTAAGACTTAATTGTCTTTTTTGTTTGTCCTCTACTTTAATTTTTTCTATCTAAAGTAGGACTCTCTTTATTTGATTTCTTATCTGCTTTTTGAATCATACTTACATGCATTTGCATCTTTCTATCATGTCTTCATGCATATGCATCTTTCTTTCATACTTTCATGATTGTTTGTCTGTTTTTGTTTGGTTGTTTAGTTTTTATTTTGTATTGTTTTCAAAAAATAAAAGGAAAAAATCAGAAAAAAAATAAAAAAACAGTGTGTGTTTGTGTACATCAGTTCTTGTGAACCTTAAAATGGCCATTGAAACAGAGTTTTCTAAATTTTGTATCGGTTGTAACTTAGATGAGCATTCTTATACACAACTAAGCAAGTGAGCTTTGTGGCTCTTTTGTTTGTGGTGAGTAAGGTTAAGTGATCTCTTGTACTTAACATTCATATCACTCTTTTTGACCAGAAGGACTAGAAAATCCTAAGAGAAAGGCATTAATAATCATCTCACCACTGTTACCCACCAATCATGATATGACATCTATATTCTTTGGCATAGCAAAAATGCAATGTCAATGACATCTGTATGCTTCGGCATAACAAAAGTACAATGTCAAAAAGCTTAACATAATTGGGTATTTCTTTTCTCTCTCTTGTATACTCATGCATGGTTTGCTTAATAAAAGAAAATATGCAAAGAAAATAAAAGCAATAAGAACAAAATGCTTTAAATATGATTGCAAGCGTGTTTTCTAGGAGATGTGGGAGTTATAGGATGTACCTCAAATGTGATAGTCCCCATCAAACAGTTATGATTGTGTGTGAGTTAAAGTGATTTTCTCATATCTCAAATCGTCATAACATTGAGATACTTATGCAATCTTGGTATGTTTTTCACACACAACACATAATATTCTTTGCTACTCTTGATACATGTGTAGGTACAATGTGATTTGGCCATCACAAGGTTAACATGTATTGATTTATGCTCACTAAACTGTCTTAACTTGTTTTTGAAATATAAAATTGGTTAGACTTGTTTAGTGTGTGTGTGTGTGTGTTTTTGGGAGCTATATGCTTAATTTTTTGTTGTTTAAGAGATGATTTTGAGAGGTTAAAATGTTGTTTGGATCTTTGGCTGAGTTACATGTTTGATTGCATTCATATTTATGTTTTTCTTTTCTTGAAAAACTGTGTTTAAGCCATCTCGACACCTCTCGATACCTGGCTTATCTGTCGAGTTCTTCTGTTTCATCTTATCGCAATCTTGACATCTCTCGATAGCTAAGTGGATCAATCGAGAAAGTTTCTGTCCCCTCGATAGCTTCTCGATAGCTGTTCGATCCATCAAGGTATGCTCGATAGCTTCTCGACACCTCTCGATCCATCGAGATCCTCTGCATGCATTGTTTTTCACATGTTTTGCATATTTATTTGATCTTGTCATCCATAGCATATTATTTCATTACATTCATGCATTTTTATAGATTCTTTGTATCCCCTTGATCATCCTTGATCACTTTATGTTTCTCGGGTAAAGCTTTAAAGTTTCTTGTATTATTTGTCAATCATGACAAAAAGGGAGAGAAATTGGAGAATTTGTGGTTTATTTTTAAAGATTTTACAAGTTCGGGGGAGAAATACATGCACTTGTAAGGGGGAGATGTGTTTCACCTTGTTAGGGGAAGTGTTTACCTCCTTGTTGTTGTAGAAGCTACTTTTAGCTTCTTGTTCTTGTACCTTAGGTCTTGTGACCATGTTTACATACATTGTGCTTATCTTTGATATCTATGTGATGATGTATGTTTTCTTCACCTATCTTTACATGTGTTATTTCTTTTCTCTCTTTATACACATGTTTCTTTATTTGTATGCAATCTATTATTTCTATTTCACACAAAGATGCCTTGATGAGTTTTGTTTAAGTGTTTCAGAAATATAGGTTGTCAAAGTCTTCCATTCCATGAACTCTCTTCTTGCAAAGTTTTTCAAAAGTTTGTATTAGGATAGGTTTTATTGTATTCAACAAGTGAGCATGAGTTGAGTGTTTTATGATTTCTCTCATATGTTCATTTGTTTGTTGTGGTTTTGTCACGGATTGCCAAAGAGGGAGATTGTTAAGGACATATTTTATGTAGTTGACTAATCCTTTGACAAAACGCACTTTACTTGTATTTGGGTAGATTTAGGATGTGTTTAATACTTCAAAGAACAAGTTGTTCAAGTCTAGTATTAAAGCTATGAAGATTAGACCAAGAAACAAGTGAAGAAAAGGTGTTCACTAAAGCTGAATAGATAGCTGGACACCTGTGGACACCTGCGGACAGCTACTCGACAGATAGCTATTTATCGAGATTTAATGAGGCTCGACACCTGCTATCTATCGAGGTATCTATCGAGGTTGCGGAAATCAAAATTTTTAGATCTGATTTTTGGGTGTTTTTGTATTTGTTTAGGGTTTCTTTTCTCACAACCCTAAACATATATAAGGCTTATTTTAGAGGCCATCACATAAAAGAATACAAGGAGAACATATGCAAAAGGTGATCGAAGCCTTATTCTCTCTAAAAGAAGCTACTGTGTCTTTGCACCTTAGGGTTTTGTAACCAAGTGCTTCTTGATCTTTATTATTGATGAAATGAAGAACTTTGCAACTAACATTCTTCTTTCTCAAGTTGGTGAGTGGGTCACGTACTGGGATTCGTGCAAAAGAGTTAGTCACGTACTAGGATCTGTGCATTAAATGGTAGCGTTCATATATTGAAGAGTTCAGAGGTTCTGAAGCAGTAGAAGGTTTTTGCTGTGAGTTCATTTACGGAGATTGTAGAGTCTAGGGACAAAGGTTTTGTATTAAATTTGAAACTTCTCTTTACTATAATGGATTGCTTTTCGGGAAGGTTTACCCCAAGTTTTTACTGTGAAACTGGTTGGTTTCATTGGTTTTCCTAGGTCATCATATCTTGTCTTATTTACTTTTCTGCTGTACTTATATTTGACATGATATTGATGTTTGTTTGTTTTAACAATTTTTATGCATAATATATCTAATTAACAACTTGGGTTTAAAACTTGTTAATTCTATCAACTGGGGTCTAAATTTCCCAACAAAAACCAAACCATTGTTGAACTCAACCAAGAGAGACTGAGAGAGAGAGAGAATAAATGATCTTACCAAGGAGAAAGAGAACATTCTTATCGAGTGGAGAGAGAGAAATTGGTGGTGTGGTTGCTGGTTTTGGAACCAAAGAGGAGAGAGAGAGAGAATCATTGGAGAGTGAATGTAAAGGTGTAAGCTGAGTGTGTGGGACAAAAATTTTGGGTTTTTTTTACAAAAATGCCATTGTATTTATTTTTACTGAAAACAAAAATGACGAAAACTTGTTTTCATTTCCTGTATTCAAGCCCACTTTTTTGGATATTGAAAATGAAAACTGGGTACAAATTTGCACACCAATCCATTTTTTGTGATGGGTCCCTTAGAAATTGAAAATGAATACAAAAAACACCATTTTTTTTTTCTCAAACCAAACACCCTCTTAATATTTCACTTAAGTTCTATACGTACAAGGATACTGCAATAAGTTCCCATTACAATTTCTAGCCTATATTCCAATTGAAAATGACGTTGTGTTTAATGGAGTAAAGATGATTTTACCATCATTAATGACACAATCTATAGACATGCCACGGTTAGAGTTATAAGAAGTTTAAAGTTTTTCACTTTTTTGCTCATTAGTGTTTTATACAATTTTATAGGGGTGTGTAGTCAACCCATCAATCTGCCAAAACCAACCCAACCTAATGAGTTGAGTCGATTTTTAGTGGTTGGTGGGTTGCAAAAATTTTGGTTACAACGGGTTGGGTTGGGAATGGGTCAGCAAATTCACAAATCCACCCAACCAAACCTAACCCGCCTATATTTTATGTACGTGTAATTTACTTACTTTTTTCCCCCTCTTCCTTAATAAAAAATAAACCCCTAACTTATTTTCTCATTTCATTTCAATCTCATATTATTTGTATTGGTTTGATACATTAATCAGATAGTTTGTGTTGGTTTGGTGCTATACTCAAGTTTGATTAGTGCATCAAACCAACACAAATAAATTTTATGTTATTTGTATTGATAATCTTATAAATTTGCAGTTCTAATGCTCAATCTTTTTATTAAAAAAAAATTGTCCAACCCGAGCCATGTTGGTTGGACTGAGTTAGGTTGGACCTTTGTGATGGGATGGGTTGGGTTGTGTTGAATTTTTTTCAACCCAACATTTTTTTCAACCTAACCATGGTGGGTTGGATTGAAAAAATCCCTTAACCCAACCATGGTGAGTTAGATTGAAAAAATCCCTCAACCTGATCATGGTGAGTTATCAAAAATGCTACAATAGGTGACTTATAGCGGCAATTTTTTAAACTATCGGGGAAAAAATGTTGATATAACTCGTGTTTTTTGTAATGACACTCCTACAATTTTCCTACATTGCTTAGACACAATAATCGTTTACTAATATTATATATCATATTTCACTAGGGGACAAAACGATAGCCTTCTTGGAGCACCCAATAAAGAAATTATAGACTCAACTTCCTTTCATTAATTTAGGTTGAATAATTCACCAATAAAAGTTCAATGTGTGGCAAAACTATAAGAAGGACCCCAACAATGAGTAAGAAATTATGAATAGTATAGGAAAATGCATAGTATAAGAAAAGTAATTGTATAGAATTATACGTTAAATACATATAATATACATGATTGTATATATTCTATGTATTCAATGTCTTGACTCTTAAAAAATGTACACAATTTTTCAAAGAATGTACCTAATCATGAATATTCATCAGACACAAATTTTTTAGTAAATTTAGGGAGGGGGAGGGGGGGGGGAATTAAAATTAGTAGTACAATATATTGTATAAATACAGTTTGCCTATGAACACACTCAAACTCATTCTCAATTTCACAATGTTTGAGTTTTAATTTTTTATTGGACTACATAACTTACACATGAAACCATCAAGGGTATTTTGTGAAAAATATATATTTGGATGCACTAATCACAAATTAACATTTTGACACCACTTTTATGGAGAATAGAAAAAGCTGTCAAAACGTTAATTGTTTTTTTTATAAAAAGCAGTATCAAAATTTTCTTATTATGATTTATTAACAATTGCTTTAAAATCACTCGTTTACACTGTGGTAAGTAAAAATCAAATGAAAAGGTTCTTAGTTAGTATTTTGCTTTTATCAATGTATTACTGCACAATATTGCCCTTTAATAATATTAAACGCACCTTAACTAAGGCTGGGTATTCAATTATTCATTAACAATTCTTTTTTAAAAGCAAAACTGACAGAAAGTTGTTGAAGTTAAGCTGATTATTGATACGTGGAATCTCAAGCACAACTGTTGCGTGCAATTCAAACTATCTTAACATAGGTCACCAGGGAGAAAGGATTGACACAAAGCCATTTGGCCATTAGATAAGGGGTTGTTTGATAATGTTGTTCTAGTAACATTGTTTAGGTGTTATGAAAATACATGTGAGTGAAAAAGTATTGTAAAAATACGTGTTATATTGTTTAAACATCCCCTTGTTAAAAATGAAACTGTTTTGTGTTTGAGAAATTACGTTGATGCATGGTTGATATGAAAAGCTGACACTGAAATATAGACATTTTCCATTTAATTAAGCATTGGAGATCAAAAAAGAAAAAAGAAAGAGTAGGGAACTTGAAACTTGAAGAGGCTGTTTAATCCTATAGGTTGTTTTCTTGAAACTTGTTAACTGTTGTATCTCTAAAAGTTTTTTTTTTAACACAGATTTAGACTATCTAGAAAACTTGAAAAAGAAAAAGTATAAAGAAATATCTAATTACGTATAGTAACATCTAGGTATTTAGCAGCTTTGAGTTTGATGCAAGTTTTGAATTTCATTTGGGATTGGCAACAAAAAAAATATTTTGGTACTGGTATGCACCAATGTACCATTTCGAGATCCACACAGAATATATATATATATATATATATATATATATATATATATATATATATATATATATATATATATATAACATTAAAAAAAATTATGAAAACAAAAACATAGAAAAATTTTATAAGTGATGTGCCAGTTTTATTTCTTTGATTTTTTTTTCTAGATTAATGCTTCTTTTTATTACTATTTATAAATCATTCTTCTCTTTTTCTAATTGTTTTCTCTTTTAACAGTACCTAACACATTTTTTTTTCTTCAAAAAAATATCTTATCTATTCTCTACTTCTCTCTCTTGAAATATATATATATATATATATATATATATATATATATATATATATATATATATATTGTAAGCGCACAATTGCACCTGGACCCAAGAACAGTTACGGGCTCAGGCCCAATGAGCCTTAAACAATATGAATTTGTAGAGTGTGGGCTTGAAACCCAGGTTAGAAGTGTTTGAGGATTAAATGATAAGCCAAAGATTGCAAACACCTGAAAACAACAAGGAATATTGTAACTCAACCTGCTCGGACGTAAGCCGAGAGCTGTTCTTATATTATCTCTTTCTCTTTTTTCTTTTTCTTTTTTAGATTACAAAGAAGGGAGTCCCGATTTCTGTTCTAAGTTGCTCCTTAAATACTCCTCTTTTTGATACTTTGTACACGTGTTGCCCCAACTCCCCCCTAGATATTTCTTTTCTCAGTGCCTTTGAATAGTAACCAGAAGTTTCCCTTCCACTGTTCAGGTGTCACTTCCCCATTAATGCGGTCAGGGTGGTAGGTGCAGGGTCTTTAATGTGGAGGTGGCAGCCTTTATCTTTGGTATTTCTCTAACATCGGTGCTTCTAGGACATTCAAGGGTTTACCCCCTTTAACCATTGGTCTTAACCATGTCATTCCCTGACCTTTACCATAAAGTCCCGGGTTCTCCGGTGTCCGTCCGAAGAGAAATTCACCCTCGGCTGGATCCTCGGATCCTCAGCGTATGGACCGACCCGTAGTACTAACAAGTTCTAAACCCAAGAGCAGGTCGGCCTTCCTTAGCATGGCCCAAAGGCCCACATCTCCATCAGGGTCTTTTTACTCCCCACATATATATATATATATATATATATATATATATATATATAATATTAAAAAAACTTATTAAAACAAAAACATATAAGCAATTTATAAGTAATGTGCTAGTCTTATTTGTTTGATTTTTTTCACAAATTAATGCTTCTTTTTATTACTATTTTTAAATAATTCTTTTCACTATCTTATTGTTTTCTCTTTAACTGTACCTAATACATTATTTTTTTCTTCAAAAAATTATCTTGTCTGTTCTCCACTTCTCTTTCTTGAAATCTCGTACTTTTTAAATAAAAAAAACCTTTTGACTGTGCCCACAAATATCACTTTTAATTTAGTGTTCTTTTTTTTTTTTGCCCTCTTTTTGACTGAATATAGATTCAGTCAAGTGCTTCTACAAACTTTGAAGTCTAATTTATGAAGTGAAAAAAATGTTAGACACCCTCCTGTATACAAACTGAGCTCCTAGCTAGCATTTACTGACCAATAACTTTTTCAGCCAAAATGGCTAAATATCATCTTTGGCAGAAATATTTGACGATCTACTATTGTTTGCGAAATGATTATATATCTACCACTTTTTTGAAACTTGAGTTCATGAAACTCGAGTTTGCCGTGTAACTTGAGTTCTTGGAACTTGACTTTCATAAAAAATAGCCAACAATATAGCACGGCAAACTTGAATGCTATTTTTTCAAAGAACTCAAGTTCTTGAAACTCTAGTTAAACAACAAACTCAATTTCCAAAAGAGTGGTATATCTATATATATTTTCAAAACAGTGGTAGTTTGCCAAATATTTCAGCTAACAGTGATATTTGGCCGTTTTTGCCCAACTTCTATTGTGCATTACTTAATAGCATCAGACATGTATGACAATATAAGAAATGAAATACAATTGAATAGAAACAGGGTAAACTTTAATTTACCAAGCCTAACCTGCCTACAAAAGGAAGAAACTAGGCAAGTAAAGAGTTCAAATTAAGCATGAGATAAATAAAACAACATCATTTGAAAATTGGGCAACTAAAATGCAAACTAGCCACTCCGCTTCAATTTGTTAACTAATTGACAGAAAATGATCATATATTATACACATCTTATTTTAGAAGTTACTATTATTTATATATAGTAATGTGGAGAATGGTTATATGATGTGCACGTGACCATTTTTGTCATGAATTATGATCCACATAACCCCATTTTATCAACTAATTCACTACAAAAAAAATGGGGCTATCCCAGCATTTGTAAAACCGTTGGGATAGCCCCAAAAAGTGTCGAAATAGGCCAAAAATGCCTATCGCAGTGCTTTTTTTCCTAGCGCTTTAAACTATCGTGCAGTGACAATCAGTATAGGGTCGTGGGACTTGTACCAGTGCTTTACAAAACCGCCGATATATGTCCCAGCGCTTTTCAGACCCTGTTTCGGTGCTTTTTCCTTGTGTCAGGATAATCCAGACTAGCAATTTTAAGACATATACCTGCGTGTTTTAGGACCTATACCTGGGCTTTTTAATTAAAAAAAGCGTTGGTATAGGTGTATTTATACCAGTGATTTTGAAACCGTCCCTATAGGGCTTTACAAAAATATGAATACAACCTATACTAGTGCTTTTAAATTGCTGTAATAGGTATTGCCTATGTCGATACTTTTGAAAAGCCTTGATATAGGTCTTCAATGAAAATAGTAACAAGGCCTATACCAGCGCTTTTAAACCGCTATAATAGGTTCTACCTATGCCAGCACTTTCAAAAGTGCTGGCATAGGTCTTCAATGGATATAAAAAATTAGCCCTGTACCAACGCTTTTAAAACGCTGTAATAAGGTAATCAGCGAAACTATTAAAATACCATATTCCAGCGGTTTAGAAAGAGTTGCTATAGGTTTTTTTTTAGGCACTTGTAATACATATTTTCCAAGCACTTGTAATGTAATCAAAATACAATATTGAATAACAAATACAATAATAGTGTAAACCAACGAACCAAATATATTTAATTACACCATATTAATAACTATATATCAAATAATACATCCCAAATGTCTAGAATGTTCACAAAATAATACATCCCAAATGTTTAGAGTGTTATGAACAAAATAATACATCCCAATGGTGAATATAAAATCAACGTTTGAAACTTTATAATACATTGAGTGGGACAAAATAAAAACCACCTGCTGCATATCTCCTAATGCGGATCCCCAGATGATAAATTTACAACAATTGGAGAATATACATCCACATCATCACCACTCTAAAATATAATAAACCAGGATAGCTTCATATTTCTGCATACTCTATGGGCTTCCCTTTCTTCTTCTTCTTTTCCTACAACATGGTCATTAAATTCATTAAAATAGTGATTATGGTGTTTCTGCACATTTAAGTTTACTTTCCATCATCTTTGAATTATAGCTACCCATAGTTGTGCATTATATATAATTGTTCATGTGAAGGAGAGCAATATATATGACATTATGTAACTACAAATTTAAGAAGTAGAGTCTTACAACACTTCTTCAAATCAGCCTTGTGGCTCCTCCACACCTTCCCAAGCTGAGACAAAGCCCACTTCCTTTGTCTCCTAGGTTTGATGCAATCTGTAGGTATGGTCCATCGTTTCTAAAATCAACAATTGAGTTAGCGCATTTCACAAATTCAACATAGTAACATACTTATATAAAACTTAGTACAATTAAGCATAGAACCCAAGTAGTTGTGTTGTCTTGTCTAATACCTCAATGACCTCCCAACATTGGTTTTTATATTGTTGTGGCACTAAATGCCATTGAACATAATCCACTGGGCACATATATGGCATTCATGCCATAGATCCCAACTACCTTGACCAAATTCTTGCAAGTTTTCCAATCGGCTGGCCTGTTTTATTTAATTGCAAGAAGAGTCTTCCTTCACCGGTAAAAGATTGTCATCATTCTTCCTCAATCGGAGAGGTTTCCGGTCTTTCTTGCTCTTCACTCGATCCTCCTTGTGAAGAGCACTCCCCAACATCGACCAAATCAAAACGCCACCTCCTCCCCATTCTTCGTGCAAGAATTTAACAATACACAAATAAGAACTATTTTCTAATTTACAAATCTTCAAGAATATGCACGAAAATAATTCAAGCAAGAGAAATCACTTACTAGTTATCTCCCAATTGCCTTCCCTTGAAGAAGATGAACAACTACAACAAAGAGCACAATTCACAAGAGAACAATTAAATTTAAAAACCATTTAAGCTTTGATTGGGTTTTCACTTAGCATAACTAATTTGTGCCTTAAAGATTCTACTCCACTTAAAACTTCTACTAAACTTGCATTTTGTTTTCCCAACCTGTTTATAGCTAAACACATGTCAATATAGAACCCATAATAATCAAGCATATTCAAACTATCAAATTAATATAATACAATGAAAAATTTCTAGCTATAATACAAGACATTCCAAATATCTAGAATGTTATATCAAAGTTGCAAACTAAAAATAAAAAATAAAAAACTACAACTTGATGATTGATTTTGCATAGTAGGACAATAGGAACAACACAATCAACACTCCCAATATAAAATATACCGCCTTATATCTCATTGCAAGCCACCTGCTTGCTCCAAATCAACAACCCACCACAATAGAATATATGAATTTACTCAGACAAAATACGATAAATTGACAACGAATTGAACAATAATATGACAAAATTCACAAAACAAACAACACTCCCAATATAAAATACACCACATTTTCTCTCAATGCAAGCCACCTACTTGCTCCAAATCAACAACCTACCACAATAGTAATCTTGACACATAATTATAGACTAGAAGGATAATAAGAAGTAGATTTTATTCACCCTTTAGATATCCACTGATTTGCTCACGGAAAGAAGAGTGATGCAGAGTGGTGTGTTTGTCCAAGCTTGTATTTTGGCTTATTTTGCTAAAGCCTCAATTTCTTTCCCTTTTTTAAAAATAAAAAAAAATTGTTACAAGTGAAAGAGTGGTGAGTTTTGAACCCTAATTTTCTTACAAAAAAGACCAATCAAACTTAATGAGTTACAAGCCTCTTTTCTTTTATCGAGCCTATCTACACTTTTACCCAACTTATTTGTTAAACAAAAGTAATAAAAAAAAAAAGGTAGTTTAAGAATCTAAAGTTCTAAACACACTCTAATAAGTCAATGAAAGTGAGCTATCTCAACAAAAAAAAAAAAAGCAATGAAAATAAGCTCATTAAAATAAAAATTACTGACCCTTACATTATTAATATGAGCCCAAATTTGGTAAGAATGGGTGTGTGGGGTCATGGATTTTGGGATTTGGCCGAGAGCATGTGGTTTTGGCCGAGAAGCATGGGTGGTCCGAGTCCGAGGAGTACTATCTCCTCGGATAAAGCCAAACGCAAATCTGGTATAGATCCTAATGATCAAGAATGACCTTCCAGGAAGTTCTAATGATAGCAACGAGCATCATGAACGTACAAGAGGGATAAGGACTGAAAAATATCTAAGAGAAAACTGCTACCACCGCATTAATGAGGAAGTGACCTCTGAACAGTATTATGGTAGCCTTACAGCCACCCCAGAAGACTTTTAGAGGGGACTGATGGGACAACCATCAACTGTCCACATGTGGTCCACGTGTAGGGTAAAGATGAAGGGAGATATGTAATGTAAATAAGGGTAGAGATCCCAGAGGAGGGGGGGGGGGAAGAAAAAGGAGAAGAGAAAGCACTATAGCAATCTCAACAACTCCTGTAACTATTGTCATCCAATATATGCTAGAACAGAGCTCCTCGGACTGTGCCGAGAGCCAACTTTCTCGCCAAACCAGGTTCAATTTTGTTGGCTCATCATCCAAAACCATATTAACTGTTATCCAAACACTAAAGCCTAACTCTTTGACCCACTCTCTACAAATTTATTGTACTGGGTTCACTGGGCCAAGATCCCTTACATTTTGGACTTGGTCTGAAAATTGTGTCCCTACAATTGGCGTCGTCTGTGGGAAGAGCTTGTGTGATAGTGAGTGCAACGGTTAGATATGATACAATTAGGCCCCCACCAGTAAGAGTCCCTGGGGAAAGCCATTATGGTGGCCAGTTTGCTATGTGAGCAAGTCACTACATGAGGCACACAGTTGTTGTCCTAATTTAGCTTCCGCTCAGGTCTATACTACAAAGTGCGGATTATACGCACAGTTCTGGGGGCTTTTGACATCAAGTACATGCCTCGTACCTCTGTCAGGGGCCAGGTCCTCGTGAATTTGGTGGCCGAGTTTGCTGAACCTCCATTAGAGGAAGTGGTAACAACATATGAGCAATACAAAGGGGCTTTGCGGCGGGGCTAGTTCTTGAAGGTATATATTGATATCTTCTAATCTTTTGAAGTGGTTAAACAGAATCTTAGCTATGCCGGGTCCTCGGACCTCCTGTTTTGGAGAAATTAACACACACTGGCATCTATTGAAGTGGTTAAACAAAACCTTAGCTATGCCGGGTCCTCGAACCTCCTGCTTTGGAGAAATTAACACACACTGGTATCTTTTGAAGTGGTTAAATAGAACCTTAGTTATGCCGGGTCCTTAGACCTCCTGCTTTGGAGAAATTAACACACACTAACATCTTTTGAAGTGGTTAAACAAAACCTTAGCTATGCCGGGTCCTCGGATCTCCTGCTTTGGGAAAATTAACACACACTGACATCTTTTGAAGTGGTTAAACAGAACCTTAGCTATGCCGGGTTCTCGAACCTCCTGCTTTGGAGAAATTAACACACACTAACATCTTTTGAAGTGGTTAAACAGAACCTTAGCTATGCCGGGTCCTCAAATCTCCTGCTTTAGGGAAATTAACACACATTGGCATCTATTGAAGTGGTTAAACAGAACCTTAGCTATGCCGGGTCCTCGGACCTCCTACTTTGGGGAAATTAACACACACTAGCATCTATTGAAGTGGTTAAACAGAACCTTAGCTATGCCGGATCCTCGGACCTCCTGCTTTGGAGAAATTAACACACACAGACATCTTTTGAAGTGGTTAAACAGAACCTTAGCTATGCCGAGTCCTCGGATCTCCTGCTTTGGGGGAAATTAACACACACTGACATCTTTTGAAGTGGTTAAACAGAACCTTAGCTATGCCGGGTCCTCGAACCTCCTGTTTTAGAGAAATTAACACACACTGGCATCTTTTGAAGTGGTTAAACAGAACCTTAGCTATGCCGGATCCTCGGACCTCCTGCTTTGGAGAAATTAACACACACTGGCATCTTTTGAAGTGGTTAAACAGAACCTTAGCTATGCCGGGTCCTCGGACCTCCTACTTTGGGGAAATTAACACACACTGGCATCTATTAAAGTGGTTAAACAGAACCTTAGTTTTGCCGGGTCCTCGGACCTCCTGCTTTGGAGAAATTAACACACACTGGCATCTTTTGAAGTGGTTAAAGAGAACCTTAGCTATGCCAGGTCCTCAGACCTCCTGCTTTGGGGAAATTAACACACACTAGCATCTATTGAAGTGGTTAAACAGAACTTTAGCTATGCCGGGTCCTCGGACCTCCTGCTTTGGAGAAATTAACACACACTGGCATATTTTGAAGTGGTTAAACAGAACTTTAGCTATACCGGGTCCTTGGATCTCCTGCTTTGGGGAAATTAACACACACTGGCATCTATTGAAGTGGTTAAACAGAACCTTAGCTATGTCGAGTCCTCGGACCTCCTGCTTTGGAGAAATTAACACACACTGGCATTTATTGAAGTGGTTAAACAGAACCTTAGCTATGACGGGTCCTCGGACCTCCTGCTTTGGAGAAATTAACACACACTGGCATCTTTTGAAGTGGTTAAACAGAACTTTAGCTATGTCGGGTTCTCGGACCTCCTGCTTTGGGGAAATTAACACACACTAGCATCTATTGAAGTGGTTAAACAGAACCTTAGCTATGTCGGGTCCTCGGACCTCCTGCTTTGGGGAAATTAACACACACTGGCATCTTTTGAAGTGGTTAAACAGAACCTTAACTATGCCGGGTCCTCTGACCTCCTACTTTGGGAAAATTAACACTTCATGACATTTTCTCTTCAAAGTGTTTAAACTATAACTCGATCATGCCTCGATCCTCGGACCAGATGATGTAAGAAAGTTAACACTTCATGACATTCTCTCTTCAAAGTGTTTAAACTATAACTTGATCATGTCTCGGTCCTCAAACCAGATGATGTGAGAAAGTTAACACTTCATGACATTCTCTCTTCAAAGTATTTAAACTATAACTCCATCATGCCTCGGTCCTCGAACCAGATGATGTGAGAAAGTTAACACTTTATGATATCTCTCTTCAAGGTCCAAGATTATAACCAAATCATCAGATTGGTAGCTCTGAAAGGAGCAATTCACATTTTAAATATGGGGCGCTTGAAACGACACTCCCACAAGTGTAAATCAAAGGATCAAAGCAAAATCAACTCTTAAGAATTCAAAACCCCACTTTTTTCCTCGGATGCGAGGAGAAAACTGGAGTTTTGAGGGGCTATTATGGGGTCATGGATTTTGGGATTTGGCCGAGAAGCATGGTTGGTCCGAGTCCGAGGAGTACTATCTCCTCAGATAAAGCCAAACGCAAATTTGGTATAGATCCTAATGATCAATGATGACCTTCCAGGAAGTTCTAATGATAGCAACGAGCATCATGAACGTACAAGAGGGATAAGGACTGAAAAATATCTAAGGGAAAACTGCTACCACCGCATTAATGAGGAAGTGACCTCTGAACAGTATTATGGCAGCCTTACAGCCACCTTAGAAGACTTTTAGAGGGGACTGATGGGACAACCATCAACTGTCCAGATGTGGTCCACGTGTAGGGTAAGGATGAAGGGAGATATGTAATGTAAATAAGGGTAGAGATCCCAGAGGAGAGGGGGGAAGAAAAAGGAGAAGAGAAAGCACTATAGCAATCTCAACAACTCCTGTAACTATTGTCATCCAATATATGCTAGAACAGAGCTCCTCAGACTATGCCGAGAACCAACTTTCTCGCCAAACCAGGTTTAATTCTTGTTGGCTCATCATCCAAAACCATATTAACTGTTATCCAAGCACTAACGCCTAACTCTTTGACCCACTCTCTACAAATTTATTGTACTGGGTTCACTGGGCCAAGATCCCTTACATTTTGGGCTTGGTCTGAAAATTGTGTCCCTACAGGGTGTAAAACCCATGTTTTATAAGATATTGAGTTATCGACACATCAGTTTTTTAAATAAAACTCAATACATCTTACCATATATAATAACATCTCAATAAACTCCCAATTAAGTTAGATTTTAGGATGGATATTATAATTGATTGGGTGTGATTATGTCTATTCTTTAATATGTAATATAATGATGTGGCAAATTGGGATTGGACGGTGTAAAAGTTCTACACCACATCTGCATAGAAATTTAATCTCTACTAATATATATTCACTTACCGCTGTTAGGGTACATTTTTTTTTACACCTAATTTTATTTAAATACTACCTATTTATTTTCAAACACCACTAACAAGTTTTTGGGCTTTCTCAAATATTTTTTGCCCTATTATCATGTTAACCACAAATATTTCATAGCTCATTATCTAAATTAGGTCATGATAGAAAATATCACAAAAAACTCAAAAACTCATATTTTATCAAATTTTATTATCATTATTTAACTAAGCCCAATTTATGTTGGCACTATTAAAAACCCAAGTTAGCTACTTGGCATTATATAGTAAAAAGCCCAAGGTTATCAATACTTGGCAAAATACTATATCTTAATTATTTCACCTAAAGTCCAATGATAAACAATGTTTTAAGTTCTTAAACCTATTACTATAATATTACAAGCCCATGGAATCTATCATTTAAAACTCATGGTAACAATTTATGTTACGTAACACTATTCATTTTTCCAAAATCCATGGCAAATATATATCAATTTCATGGAGAATTATGAATTTGTGTTACTAATATAAAAGCCCATGAAAAATTATGATTTTTTATCTTCAACCCATGACATTTATTTCATACCATATTATATACCCATGGTAACTATTTATATTACATAACACTATTCATTTTTCCAAAACCCATAGCAAACATATATTAAGCCCATGGAGAATTATGAATTTGTGTTACTAATATAAAACCTCATGAAAAGTTATGATTATTTATTTTAGACCTATGACATTTGTTTATTTATATCATATTATAATCCCATGGAATTTATGGTCATTTTTAATATCTATTTCCAAAACTCATGATAATTATTCATCTTATTATGATTATCTATAGAAAAATCCATGAGAATATCACATTATTCCACTATAGTAGTTGTTACCATATTTTATTTGAAACCCATAGATATTGCCTCTATTTAAAACTCATGGTAAATATTATTCTCAAGAAATAGTGGAGGTCATTATTTAAAAGCCTCAAAGAAAAATATCATTTACAAAATAATCCATGACAAAAATTATGAGAAATTATACAAATTGATATTTAAAGTCCATAGAAATTAATACTCAAAACATACCGTACATATTTATTAAAGTTCATAAATACATTTCATTTTTACTAACAACTAAAGCTCATGTGGAATAAAAATTCATGGTAATATATGGTAGCTTTATCCATTTTGTAGGGCTCACAATGAGAAAGCAAAGGGATATGCCCAAGTGGAGAGAACCCCCAAGTCATAGGCCCACCAAAGTACTCAGCCCTCATGGCCAAGCCCAACATGAAGTCTCAGTCAAAACAGCACATGTGTACAAATTGACCCAGTTGGAGAACTCCATTCAATTCTACCTTCCATTGGAGGCCACCTCAAGAAGCAACCAAGTTCTGAAACCAAATTAAGAGCTGCCCACCTATCGCACTGCCAACTGACATCTAAAGGTTAATGGGCAATAAATACACTTCTTCCCCAAGTTTTGGTCACAACTCAAGGAAGTCATAACCAAGACCTCCAAGTTCATGAAATCATCAACTAAATAGTTTATTTTATTACTAAAAATGTATGTAATTGATTCATGAACCAAACCCATGAATCCTAAAGGGAAAAATTTGGGAACATGTGGTTTGAAAGACATAAAGGGATCTCCAACAAAACCCTCTGAAGTAGGCTTAAACTTTGACACTTGGCTTGGGATGTTGAATCCTACTTCTAAGGTCCAAATCTTAGTTGCAGCACTAGGATTCCTCCTTAATACCTGCCTTAATTTTATTGGCTGAATACAATCTCAGAAAGTTTAGCATTTAATGCAAAATTACCCCAAATACTTACCATGTGTCATGTTATCCAAAGAAGCAAAGTAGCCCCAAAAGCAAATCTCTCATTTATAGCTAAATCCTAGGATAATTAAGCCTGATGTTCTACCTTTGATCAATCTTACGTTTTTTGGAATTTTGTTAATTAATGCCTCCCTAAATACCACTATAAAAGGGTAAGCACACCAGCCCATAAAATACACACCAATCCCTTTGAAATTTTTGATTTTCTTGTCACTTTGCTTATGGTTTAACTCTCCCCAAGCTCATATTGGAAAAACATAATTTGTATTGCATACAAAACATAAGTAACGGAAAATTAACGGATCTACTTCATTCGCAATTTTTAACATGTACTATGTAAATTTCAGAATTCAAGAATAAGAAAGTGTACTTTGGTGTGGTGAAATTCAAAAATCAAAGATTAAAAGTACTTGGGAACGCTTTTAATCTTCACTCCAATTCCACTTAATGCCCAAGAAGTGTGGTTTCTCAATCAATTTCCAAGGGAGAATAATAGTGTTCACACTCACATACACACACTTTCATTCCATACAATAGTGCTTATTAAATTCTGTATGTTTCTCTTCTTATATCTAACTGATTATCTAATTAGGGTAACCTTTTGGGCCATTCCAATTGGGTTTTAGTATGTGGCTTGAAGTGGAACCAAAAGGGAACAAATAAGACTCTAACTCTAATGGACCTTGGGCTTTTCTGTCAACTCTTGACAAGTCCAAAGTTACCATTAATTATATTTAATACTACTATATAAATAAAATTGCACTCTAGGCCTTAATAATAAATTATATCTCAAGACTTTATTATACATACAACTCTTTCATAAAATATTTGTAATAATACAAAGTCATGAACGTAGACTACCACTTTGAAGATTACTACATCTTAATCCTTGAGTACCTAGTTTAATCTTTTAAGTTATTCATCATGTATTTATGAAATTCAATTTCATAAATATATATTTTAGTAACTCTTTACTAAAGTAATTAGGCCTAACACTTTGAATAACCAAACTCATTAAACTTATCTCAAGAGAATATTTTATATCACTGGTAAGAGATTATGAATTCCATCTTAAGAATATATGTTCCATTAACACTAAATGTGGTTGCCCAACATACTGAAGTTTTGATCGTGACTTTAGATCTCATTCTTGATATATTAAAGTAACCTACATTTTATGATCAGGTCCATTATTCTCTTAGGATTAAGGGTCCATTCGGTTGGAGGAGTGGAAAAGTGGGAGGATGGAAAATTATAGGAGGATGAAAAATATTTAGTTTTCTCTCTCGTGTGTTCTGTTTGATGGGTGGAAAAGTGAGAGGGTGAAAAACTCTTTTGTTTGGTTGGAGAGAAAAAGGAAATAATGAAAAATGTAATTTATATAAATTGACTATTATACCCTTATTACATAATAGGTAAAAAATAGATTTATTTGTACTCATTACATAGTATAAAATTATCACATCATATATATAAATTTATATTTTTATTTTTATTATTATAATGTAAAAATTATAATAGTGTACATATAAATTTAATTGGGCAAAGGATTTTGTAACCAGTAAAAAGGTGGTTACAAAATTAGGTCACGTTGAAAAAAATAGATCAGGTCACGTTAAAAAAAAAAAGTTGAAAAAAAAAAGGTAGGGAAGAGGGCATTTTTGTAAAACTTTTCTCCTCAGATTTTCCTTCCGATCTGGAAGGAAAAAAAAATGTAGGCCCGGAGAGAAAACTTTCTTCTGGGTTTTCTCTCCTTCCTATTTTCCTTCCCCAACCGAACAGTGAAAAACAACATTTTCCACCTTATTTTTCTCTCTCTATTTTCCATCCTCCCTATTTTCATTTCAAACGGACAAACCCTAAGAGTTGATGTAAATAGAAGTCGGGAGATTTATTATTCATTTGACAGTCGTTAGGAGAATAATAAATTTCACAGAGGTCCAGTTCAATATGTCTTAACTCTTAAAACATATCAACTAGAAGTCTCCACTTCGATGATCAAAATAAATCATCTTAATTGATATGTTATAGTTTTCACAGATGAAACGCCCAATTTCATTACCAACTATGAACTGAAATTTTGAGTTTACAAAAAACTTATGATTTATATCTTCTGTAACTAAATCACATACTATGCATCCCATGGACTATATGATAATATCCAAATATTCATGTTACCATTATTTTAGATTATAATAATACAACTTTATTAATCATAACATAATATCATAAATAGAATCATACAGTAGGATATAAATGACACATGTCCTAACAACTCACAAATCATTCCCTTTAGCCTACCCTTACTTAGCCTCAGACATTCCCTTTCTTTTTCTGTATATTCACAGCCCATAAATGCTTCCTAACTAGTCATAAACAACTCTTTACCCATTAAAGACTTAGTTTCAGCATTAACTCTATTATACTATCACAAGCTTACATACCCACTCACTCAAAATAGCCTATACTACCCTATTCATGCCCCACATATATATTCCCCAAGAATCTTAGTTCAACATTTGTTGCACTAAGCTGGAATCTCCCTCTCCCTTCATTCTATCATATTTTTTTCTCTTTTACTTATAATTATGAATCCTTTAATCCTTGTTTATTGTTATTGTGATGAAAGTTATGATGTTTTGGATACTATGAAAGTTTTCCCTTATGATAAATTAATAATAATAAGGAAAACATATGACTTTTATCATGTAAACACACATATTAACCTGTTAGACATTACCGTTGGAGGTCTATCATATTCATTGCTGGACAATTTTTCCTCTTGTGTACTTGTTATAATGGACCCACTTTTATATTAACCAACTAATGAGAAAATGCATAATTTTTACTATGCAAATATATTTATTGATTTTTCAAACATTTACCGTCGAACGTTTTTCTTACTTACCACTAGACTATTATTTAAGTACTTGTTGTGGTGGGTTATCCTTTGTGTTAGCTTATCTTTGCAGAAGGTATTTTTGGGGCCTCATTATAATCTATGTTGGATGCAACTTAGACCTTGAGCAAAATGAGCCTTTCACACTTCACCGATAGCCTTTGAGCCATATTCCAAGCCTAAAGTTGAGTTTCAATCTTGACTCCCCTAACATTATATGGGCGACAAAAAATGCTCCTAACAACCGCTAAAAGTCTTGTAACTTAACTGACACGTTGGAGGTGAAATATGATGTATGGAAAACTTTGGAGAGAAAATGAGAATTAAAACTTTTTAGAAGTGTGTTTGGTTGGGTGGGAGGAAGGAAAATAAATTGTAGGGCCTAGATATTTTTTCTCCGGGTCCACCAAAATGTTTTCTCCCTAAAATAAAGAGAAAACTGAAGAAAAAAAATGAGACTACTTAATAGACAAAAAAGCCTATGTGCACTTGCACATGGCTTTGTCTATATATTACTCTTCTTCATCCTTTATTTATTTATTTCCTCGACGTTTTTTTTACTTCCTCCTACGTTGCCTCTTTTTTTGTTTTTTTTTTCCCCTCTAAATGTTGCCTTTTTTTTCCTCCTCCTGATGTTGCCTCCTTTCTTCTTCTTTTTTCTTCCTTTGCCTCTTCTTTCCTTTTTTTTTTAGTCGCTCATATTCTTTTTTTTTTCTTGAGTGTTTTTTTTTTGGGTTGTTTGTCATTTTCTTGATTTTAATTGGACAATATTTTTAACAATGGTACATGAGTAAATTTATACAGACTTACTTTTTCCATCTCTCAACTTTTTCATTCCCAACCAAATAAAAACGAGAGAAATTAAAAATTTTTTCTATCCTTCCACTTTTCCATCATCCCACTATTTTCTATCTTCTCAATTTTCTATCCCTCCAAGCAAATGAATCCTAAGGTTAAATCTACTCCTCCCATTGTAATTATCAAATTATTTAAAAAAAAAAAAATCACTACACCAAAAGAAAAGGGCCCCATGGCCAAAGCCCATGGGCCTTGAGGCCCTCGACAAAGCAAGCTGAATCCCCAAAGGCCCAAATAATTGACAACGATAATAAAGTATTTAAACAAAATATGGAAGCCCAACTCATTCAATATCTCTACTGCTCAGGCACAGGATGGCTCTAAAACTCAGTGGCTGGAGAGCTCTGGAGTCACCGCCACTCCCAATCACACCAAAATCCTCATCATCATCATCATCATCATCCAGGTAATCACTTTTCCAATTCCTTCTTCGCACTAAAATCTCTTTCATTTTCCGCATGATTTTAATTTCTCTGTGAATTTGATTTCAACGAATTTCTCTCTGCAACAATTTTCCAGTTGTTTGAATTTCCGAACACCTCGGCCTTCCAGTGTTAAATGTGATTACTCCTGCTTTGAAGTGAGTTTCTTCTCTCTCTCTCACTGCTATTATTAATTTATTGTGTGGTTAGCAATTTAGTTCTTGTTTGAAAAATCATTGACAGTGGCAATGTATGTAATTTGCGTGATTTTTAAGGTGAACTTTTACTAGTCCACCTGGGCTCATGAAAAATTGTTGCTGTTATATGTTAATTTGTCCACATGTACGGACAAATATAAGGGTAACAAAATAGTTATTTGACTTAATAGTTTTTTGAAAAACCCTATTAACAATACGACTTATTTTTTTAGAGATTGTTTTTGCTAAAATTTTCCGACAACTCTATCTCAAGATACGCTAAATAAAGGAAGTTAAGAGGCAAAACAACTTTATTTCATTTTGAAGTCACGGCCAAACATAGAAAAATGAGATAGTTTTCCAAACAAATACTTTTTGGAAAATGACTCATTTTCTTTAGAAAACATTAATGTCGAAACAAACAGAGATACTCACATTTTCCGTTTCGGGAAAATGGTAAAAAGTAATACTAATTCTAATACAAAAAGGCTTACAGTATGGCAACTAGTGTGATTAGTGTCATATCACGTCAGTTTGTAAGGATTTTGTTGTACCCATTAGCATAATGAAAAACAAAACGACTGTCATGCCCGGGATTTTAGGTGATGTAGTTAATGGAATCCTTGGAGAGTTCCTGAAGAGAAGGGTGCATTTGAGAAAACAAATTTGGATTTTATTGTTAAAATTCTTATTAATGTGGGATTTCTTAATGTGGCACCCCATGCTTGTTCTTCCAAGTTTTGGTTATGGGGATTTAACATACATCTGTCTGAAAATGAAAATTTTGCATTGATACAAACTTGCATTTTTTGAGGTCTCACCAAAAGGTGGATATATTTGCCTCAAATGGAGCCCTTCAAAATTACAACGGTAGTAAGTGTCAATGTGTCATGTTTAGATTCTTCATGTCAGTAGAATTTAGAATGGACTCTCGGGTCCTTACTTTCCCCAATATTTTGAACCAAAGTGCTCTAAAAAATTTTCTGGATGCATTGATTTAGGAAGTAGCAGTGTATCTGTTTCTTGCATTCTGCAGATACAGGATTTTACCTTTATGGGTGAAAAAATGCTTTCATGGTCTTAAGTATTCAGTTGCATGCTTTGCCAGTAAATATCAGTTTCATGTTTGCTAGAATTTGAATTTTGAAGTGAAAGTGCGGGTAGTTATGGATTCAATAATTTTTTTTTCCTCTCTCTTTAAGGTTAGGGATGTTAGCTATCGACCACCAGGGACTGAGATGAGCCTTCTAAAGTCGGTTAATTTTTCACTTCCCGAAAAAAGGTACTTTGTTTCTGTTTTGTTGAATACTGTCCAGAACACATTTTTCGATGTTTGTGATCTTCCTTTCAATTGTTTCTCTAGGACTTTCTTGGGTAAGGTATCATTCTAAAGTCTAAACAGATAATCCTTTCGATCAGATCTGTCACCATATTTTTTTTGTTAATAGTTTTCCATATTTTCTTCTGACCATCCCATAGAATTTGATAAATTTGTGAGGTCAGAGCCATACTAAGTGGGGTAACCTCTCTCCTAGTCATATTCTCTATCAATTGTACTGTACTAATCACAGACTTCAACATCTCTGTCATGGGAGCTTAGAATTTCTAACAAGTAGTACCTTGCATTCTTGGGATAACTTATTCAAGTCAATTGCTGCAGTTTTGGTTTAATATTTGGACGGAGTGGAAGTGGTAAAACTACTTTGTTGCAGGTATAACTCTTTTGTGAAAGTGTGTTTGTGTTAGTGTGCTTTAAGTTCCCAACAAAAAAAAAAAAACAAAGATCAAACTATCTATATAATCCTCCCCCCTTTTTATTCAGTAAATTGTGTCAATTTCATTTTCTTTCCATCTCGCAGCTTCTTGCAGGGCTGAGTAAACCGACTTCAGGTTCCATTCATATTCAAAGATATGGGAATGATGGCCATCCAAATCAATCTCCTGAACCGTTAACCCCGGAGAGAGTTGGCATTGTCTTTCAGTTTCCTGAAAGGTATTTATTACTACTTGAAGAGAAGAAAAGTTGTTTTCCTTTGCTCATTAAAAGAATTTTGAAGCTCCAATTCATCAAAATTGATAAAATCAATGGAATCCATCCAAAAACGTACTGCATTTCTAACTTGTTTCCTTTTGTCTAATATGGTTTTGCATGGTCTTTGTACTTTGTTTTTGTATGTGTTGTTGCTGGTGCATTTGTTTTAGCTTCTTGTTTCATAGATTACAAAATTGCACTTGTACTTCCCTATTATCTATTGGCATTTTTATTGGATTTCTTTTTATTTAGACCTTAAGAGCATGTCATCTTGCAAGCTAGGTACTTCATGGCAGATAACGTGCTGGAGGAAGTTACATTTGGGTGGCCAAGGCAAAGGGGTGACCTCCAATTCAAGGAGCATCTTGCTTTGAGACTCCAAAGAGCAATTAATTGGGTATTTGTGTGCTCTGCATATAAACTAATTTTCTCCTACTCATTGAGACCTTATATATTTGATGTTCATTGTTTCTAGGCCTTGGTTATAATAACCTGTATATTCCAAATTATACTCTTTGATGACTGCAGGTTGGTTTAAATGGGATATCCTTGGATAAAGATCCTCATACTCTTAGTGGTGGTTATAAACGCCGGCTTGCCTTGGCAATTCAACTCGTAAGACCCTAGATACTTGCTATAAACACAGCCAAACAGAAACATGCACACACACATAAAGGAAAACACTTGTTGGGAAATTTGGCCTTGGTTTCATGAGATAAGCCTTTTACATCATTGCTTGTAGTTGTGGTATGAATTGACCCATTATTTTTTGTTGACTTTATTCTTCAGGTACAAATCCCAGATTTATTGATACTGGATGAGCCCCTTGCTGGTCTTGGTATGAATATGCATTTGGTCCCCTTTAATTCTACGTTGTTGGTTGTCTTCCAACTTTATGCAAATAGGACCATGGTTTACATATATATGGATTTCATAAGAGATTATCCAACAATCATGCATTCTTTATCCCAGCAATTCTCTGAAATCTCTCATACTAAAATGCTTGCAGAACATTTTTTTACTGCTGATAGTTAAGAAGACCTGCTTTTTGTATTGAATTAATCAAATTCATATGGTTGGCAACTATTTTTAATCCATTTTTATTTAAATAAAATTCTGAAACAACTTGGCTTAATGATAGGTAAGTTTCAGTTACAGTTGAACTGGTGGCTTCAAAATTTTAGGATTTGTTATTTTGACTTGCCAACAGTTTCCATATAAAACTTTTGCTGGGAATCTTTTACAAGTTTATTATATTGATCCTCTTGCTTCCTTCTGATCTTTATCGTACTTTGTTTTCTACAATACTGCTGCAATGTTATTTTCAAATTGTGTTAATGCTGTTCATTGATTAGATTGGAAGGCACGGGCGGATGTTGTGAAGCTTTTGAAGCATCTAAAGAAAGAGTTAACTATACTAGCTGTCAGCCATGACCTCAAGTCTGTCTTTCCCTTTCCTTCCTCTATATTTTTTACCCTTTACTATTGTTCTTCTGTTTTCATTTGTGTTACTACTGTTTCTACTCAAAACAGCGTGTTGCCTAAATTGGACTTATGAAAAACAAATGCATTGTGAATTGTAGTCATCCCACAGAAAGATTTATAAGTTAAATGTGTTCAATCATGCTTTTTACCTATAACCTACAGCCTTGGATGCATGTTTTACAAGATCAGCTGTTTACTATGAAACCTTTTAAATTCTAGAAATAAACATGCATATATCCTTATTTTTGTTTTTGGTGTGTACTTTTGAGAAATTGTAAAGAATAGGATAGTGAGAAAGTTGTAGCCATAATCAGATTTTGGAACCATGTGTTTTCACTTGTTTATTGCCTTTTAAGGATAAAATTGACTTGATGTTGAAAGTTGACGGACTTTAGTGATATGATTAATAGTTGAAAACCTTGATTTTGAATGTTGAAGGATGAACTTGACACAATTAAGTATACATGGATGAAACTGAATATGTGACAAATGTACAGGGACCAAAATTGCAGTTTGGCCTAAAATATTAATCTTAAAATGAGCTCTAGCTCAAATACACTTCGTTATCTCACAAGAATGGGTGGAGGGGGACATTATGGTTTCAAATTAGGTGCTTATGTAACTAAACAATAAAAGCAATCTTATAATGGCTAATAGGAAAGAGCCAGATCCTTTTCTTTTTTTGGTTGGGGTTTGGGGGAGGGAGGGGGGGCTGGTTGGAGGGGAGATCCCCTACCAATTATAAAATTGTATTTGGCTAAAGTTTATTGTATCTTGTTAATCTATTATTAATTTAATTAATTAATTAATGAGTTTCAGAGCATTCTAAAACATACCTTAACTAACTGGTAAAAGGCAATTATGTCAAGCTTTTTTTTTTTTTCCTCTTGTTTTCCTCCTAATTATATGCATTTTTGCTTCTTGTGTGCCCTTCAGAGAGTTAGCAACTCTAGTTGATCAATCCTGGAGTATGAAAATGGGTGGAATTCTTAAGGAAGAGCCACTACCACTTTAAGTTTGGAAATATGCTTTTGCCTTCATCAACTTGTGATGTTGTGAGGTTTGACCCTGATGCTCCTAGTGCTTCATGTGAATATATTCCTGGCATGTTAGTGCTTGAAATGAATTGTTGAGGATTTTTTAAAAAAAATTCACTCAAAAAAAATTTGAGTAGAAAAAGAAACTTGTGTCAGAAAATTAAAGCCAGCACTTCCGCATTGATCAATTTTGAACTTAAGAATGGAGGCTCTTGGTTTGCAATTTGAATGATTGAACTATGTTGCACCGAGTCAGATTAGCATCTATGTGTATTGACATGGATATTGGGTGCCTAGACTTTATCCTCCAAAAGCTGAAATGTGTTATAACCTTTTTTAGTCCACTCACATTAACAAATTTTAATTCTAATTTGACTCCACACTAGGAGAACACATGCAGATGGCTAATTGTGCAAACATCATGTCCAATAAAAGTATGAGGTGTTCCATGCAAGAAAATAGGCACTGATATAGGAAGGACCTTGTTACATAAATCCTGGGATATTCTTAATGATAAAAGTATTACTTCTAGATACTCAAAATAGCATTATTAGGAAGCTTGCATGAAACTTAGTTACAGCTTTATTATCACACTGAGGAAGATAAGACAGACACCTTCTTGACCCTTCATTTTCTCTTAAGTCCATCATCACATAATCACTCAACACATAGTAAGATGTACTATCAAACACGAAATGTACACTTTTTACTTGTAGAGGATGATGACATATCATCGTCTTCGTTCAGATTCAGTCACTAAAGCTCCAACACCAAGTCTACAATACCAACGGAGGGAATGGGTTAGATGTATTAATCAGTAAACATAATCATCATAGTACCCTAAATCTTTCTGCCACAATTATGCTCTCGAATGAAGTTGCACTCATGACAAATATAATGCCAATAGTTTATACATTACTTTTAATAAACAATCATTAGCATATATTACTTATCAAAAAAAAAAAAAACAATCATTAGCATAATAAGATATCAAGAAACATTATTAATTTCAACAAATAATGGATGTCCAATCAATATATTAATGTTATTTAATTGGAACTGTATGCCTTTTGTTTATAACATTATAACCCTAATTGTTAATTTTTTTGTGCATTTTCGCTTACTCCCCCTCCCCCCCAAATAATTACTCCCTCTGTCCCAAATTGTTGGTCCTATATTACGTTTTGGGATGCCCCTAAATGTTGTACTATTTCTGAATTTAAAGCCGCTAACTTACTAATTTTCCTATTATGCCCCTGCTTTATCTCTGGGAGCATTTAAAAAAAATCAACAGAAGCTCAAAACAATCAATAAAAATGGGGTGCTTTTTTAGTTTCATTATGAAACAAGTTCACATTGCACAGGACATTATCATACCTTGTTATACAATATTATTTTTTTTCTATACATTGTTATCCAATTTAAAATTGGCATTGTACAAACCATTCTCCCAAATGAAACCAAAAAAAAAAACACTATAAACACTTTAAGACAGTTTAGTTTGTATTGTTGTAGTAATAGATTTTTTAGATTTGAATAAACGGATAAGTCAGAATTTGTATTTGAAACTGTAAGTACTCTAAAAATTCTTGGTGCCAATAGAGATTGTATTTTAGTAGTAGTAGGTTTTTTATATTTGCTTAAAAGGATAAGTTCAAATTTGTATTTGACTTGTGAAAGTACTCCAAAACTGCTTGGCGCCAATCTTGGGACAGAGTAAATCTTTTTAATAATAGCAGTATTCATATTCCAATTTTTTGATAAATTTATATTAAGGGCAGTTTTGTAAACTTTTACCCTTTTATTTAGGAAACAAGATATTAAATGATATTCCCTTAAAAAGTTGGATTTTCTAAATAGGACTAACAATTTCGGATGGAGGAAGTAATTTCAATGGAGAATGGATGTCAAAATCAATATATTAATGTTATTATAGTAGAACTGTATGCCTTTTGTTTATGATATTATAACTCTTAATTGTTCATTTTCACTTGCTTATCTCTCCCCCCCACCCCCCCTCTGAAAAAAAAAATTGAGAGATTCATGGTAAGATGACAGTAATTAATTAATACCTTGCAAATTTCTTGTCTACATTGATATTGACATATCCATCACTTTATTTATAACTTTGTGAAATTCAAATTCATTGTTTTGTTATATACATAAGCACAGGATTGAAGTGTCTCCTCACTCAGAAACTGATGATGAAAGTAATACATGTTGAGGTTATATTTATTTGTTAATGTGGGATTTATATTACATGACAAATATAATGCCCAACAGTTCTTATATAAAAATGCCCAATAGTTTATACATTACAGTTAATTCGACAATTATTAGCATAACAAGATATCTGGACACATCATTAGTTTCAACAAATAATGGATGTCAACAAATTAATGTTATTAGAATGGAACTGTATGCCTTTTGTTTACGATAATATAACTCTTAATTGATCATTTTCTTTGTGCATTTTCACTTACTTATCCCCAAAAATAAGACTTTGTGCATTTTCAAAATGTTCGTGGCAAGATCACCATAATTAATTTTACACCTTGCAAATTTCCTGTCTACAATGATATTGACATCCCCATCACTTTATTTACCTTTTTAAGAATTTTCCATTTAATTTGACTTCTTTGAGATATACATACATACATATGTATATGTGTGTGTGTGTGTGTGTGTGTGTGTATAATGTAAGCACATTCTCAGAATCTGATACAGAGAGTGACACATTTTTTTCTCCAAAAAAAAAAAACCAAACAAACAAACAAAGAAGGTAATCACATTTTGAAGTTATAATTCCTGAATTTTATGATATGGTGGGATTTATACTAGATATTTTTTGTAGTGGTATAGCATATAAATTTATACTTGTAGGCGGAGCATGAGATTGTGGACTCAAAACCAACTTGATGCATGTGCAATTTACCAAACCAAAAAAAAAAAAAAAACTGATACTTACAGTCTGCGTCTGTCATGATCCAATGCTCTTTTGCACTTAGATTGCTGTCATGCAGCCCATCTTGGGGTGGGTTCAAGTTGGTCTTGTAACGGTGGCTCCCCATCTTTGACATGGGCTCTAGAGTAAAGGCATCATTTTCTTCACCCCAGTGCATCTGATCTCCATTATTATAGCTACCACTGGGAGCTTTTTTGACCTTATATTTATGGGAATTAGCATATTCTCTTTCAGCTATAGAGCTTTCAGGATGGATTTTTCTGTGGAACACACGTATGACCTGCATGCCACACATAAAGAAGCTAACATCTTTAATGAACAATTGTTATAATATCCATTTAGAACACAGTGGAGGCACTAACTCCTATGTGATAATTTGTGTTCAATGTCAAATTATTCATAAACATTATTATCTGATGAAGACATATCCAGAAAAGTTACTGACTGGTTTGAGAGCTTAAAGGTTTTCCATTTGGATGCTATATGCTAGGATTGGTAGACAACATGCTTTGGCATTGCTAACTATGCTCTGAATTTATTTCTGTTGACCTTGACTGAAGAATCGTTAGTTTGACATCAATTGCATGCATTAGAAGTAGCATTCTTTCTTTCCATTTTTTGGGTTTTGGGTTAACTAAAAGCACCAATCACCATTGGATCTCTTGCTAGCTAGCAAAAATCCTTGGGGAAAAAGGTTGACACAGGATCTTGGATGGTGGAGAATCTACATCATCTGAATCTTTTATTTGACTTCTGATTATCCTAAATAGCTGGCACTAGTAGTGTGCTTAGGAACTCATATTCAACTTATAAGACAATAGATGATTACAATGAGTGATATTGATCTAAGGATTACGTGTTCACCCGAGGGATCTAATGTTCAATAGTGGTTCTCAGAAGATTTATGAGCAAGAGACCAACCTTGTGGAGTATCTTCTTGGTTGAAACTGAGTCAGATGCATCACCACCAGCAGAAGGGATGGAGCTCCTTGAGGAAGCATGGAGCTTCTTTAGCATCTTCTTCATGAGATGCATAGCAGATTTATGCGTTTTCTTGTCTTGCATCTCCCCTTTCTCACTTTTCTCTGCGTTTTCTTCATTTGTTATTTTTGTCCTATGAAACAGCTCTGCAAGTGATGCCTTCTCTTTCTTTACTTCTTTTCTTGTTTCTGGCAGTTCAATTGAAGAGCCAAATAGATATCCTTGCAGTGGACATACCAAAATTTTCCCATAATCTTCATTTTCAGCCACATCCATTGGCTTGCCATTGAGTGTAATGGTGCTAGCAATACTGTTCCGTCCTGATGATTCATCGCACCATTCTTTAGTTTCAGCCTCAAGGAACTTCTCCAGCTCATAGTTGATGAGCTTCAAGTCATTCTCTGTTACCTCTGTCTTGCTCTCATTCAAGCTATCCAGAGGCATGGCAAATGTTGGTGTAGCTGGCTCACTCATGATTGGTTCCAGACCAAGGGTTCCAATGGTGAGAAAGCCATGAAAGAGCTCAGAGATGACAGTAGATGTTTCTTCTTCTAAGTTTTCTTCCTCTTTCTTGGCGTCAGAGTCAGAAAAAGATTTTCCAGATTCCTGTTTGGGTTGCTTTAAGGATCTGGATTTGTATGTGGAGCCAAAGCTTGGCTTCATGTAGAAGTCTTGGTCATCAATTGATGGCTGTGCAGTAAGGCAAATACAAGGGTTTCCTGAAATTATAGTTCCAAAAAAGAGTTAGAATATCCATGAAAATAATTAGGGAAGAAAGACTTGTCTATGAGAAAGACATATCAGTATTCCTGTTTGTTTTTTCTTTTGTGCTTTGGAAAGGGGAATGTGGACCAATTTCATGGCTGCTCCATTCTGGACATGTATGCCTGTTAGTGTTGAGGGTTGAGTGCTTTCTTCTCTGAATAATGTGGACTGTAGAACAAGGTGGCCCCATCACTTACCGCTGAGAACCTTAATCAGGTGGCCCTGTGTCCACAAAAGGGTGGTGGTACCACCCAACTTCATTGCTGCAGTGCTTTTATAACTGAAAATGTTTATGTGTTCTGATTGTTTGAGACCACCTATTTCATAGGCCACCAGATTTTTTAACTTTTTCTTGTTTTAGGTAGTTTCTGTGATTATCTTTATAGATTGTGAAGAATTCTGTTGATTCTAATGTATAATCACATTGTTGTAAGACATTGAGCAGCAGAAGCAATTATCATGGTTGTGTATTGATTTTTTTTTAAGGGGAGAAAAAAGTTGATGAGGACAGTTTGAATACCAATTGTAAAATCCTTGAAAGGCTCGATGCTATTATGACGAAATTTATGGTGCAGCCAGTCCAGTAACTGCAGCAGTGGAAGGCAAAGATTGAGTTAAAGGATTGAAAACATTAGTGTAATTCCAAATTTGGTAGAGTATGGACTTACCTTCATTTTTGATATTTATTTTGAGGGTTTGATCTTAGATCTCCAGGCTGTTCTAGTAGACAGAAATATAGGTATACTTGGATTCCAAGGAAGATCGGACTTTAAAGGAAGGACTTAGAATTGCTAAAGAGCAAAAGAACGAGGATCAGTTCATTAAGACTGTTAAGAAGTTGGAATTCTGCTAGAAGGCCCTGAGATAGATGTGGGTAGAGAGAAACATTTAGAAAGATACAAGATTGTGGTTGGCTGTTCATTTCAAGATCAAATCATGTGACAAACTGGAGAGTGGTTTTTGGAGACCCACAAGTTGGTGTGCTATGTATATTGTGCATACACGTTCATACTTGGGAGTAGTTGCATTGGCATATTAATAAGATAATCAATGACTTATATATTAAATTAGCAATACAAGTGAATCTTTCATGTTGGTCACATCTGATAAATGTGTGCTTTAACATGCAAATAAGCACATTCAATGACCAATGGTCATATTAGTGGAGATGAATTTATAGACATTTGAATTTGTACACACATCTAACTTATATATCTAACAAGCATTTTGGTTAGTAAGCCTAATGTGACTGATGAGCAGTTTTTCCTGTATGTATAGATTTCCGAATGTTGTTTGCTGAAAAGATGATTAGGAAACATTTTACTCATTATGGACCTTGAATTCACTGGATGAGTTATCAAAAGTTTTTGGTATGACATGCTTTGGGAAAGATAGTCCTTACAGAAAAGATTATGGTGTGCACTCGTTCTATTGTGACTGCCTTAGTTGGGTAAATTGGCCATTGCTAAGTAGCCTTAGCTGTTGTAGTAGACATCTCATATTTGCCTTAGGACCAGAGCTTTAACAGGATCCTGTTGCTACTTTGCATTACTAAAATCAGGTACTAGTAGAGTATTTTTTAAAACCTTTTTAACTGTTTTTCCCCCTGTTTAATGCTATCTCTATATGGTGGATATATTTGAAGGTTTATTGCTGATATATAGTGGCTAATTATAATTTTTTAACACCATTACAAAGCTGGTCATCATATGTAAAGTCATAATCAATGGCTGAGATTCTATCGAGTCCCTCGACTTCGGAAAACTTGAATGGAATTTGAATTTAATTTGTTGATTGTGCGTATAAGATCTGTGTGAGTCATGGTTTCAGAATTTTTTCATTACACATACGTTACATTTGGGACCCAGGACAGCCAAGGCTTTTCCCCAATCATCACTTTGACACAGCTCTTGTTGCACCTTTCATGAATTAAAATTTTGCTTTTGTCCATGTAATGATGTCAGCAATAGCCACATAGCCTTGATATCCTCAGTTATTTATGTTTGAAAATATACTCTTGATTCATCCATGATTGTGACATTTAATAGCTATATAAGCTTGTCTTCTCAACTGCCTTGATTGTCATACAATATTTGACTGCAGAAGATTCACCCAGACAGGACTGCCTGCCATGAAATCTCAGCATACCCCACAAACATCTTTTTTTTTTTTGATAAGTAATGCAAAAATATTATTAATAATAAAAAAAAGTGTTAAACCTAGTACATTGGAGATGTACTATGGGTCACAAATCAGGAGCAAAAAATACAATAACTAAGAAAAACTGGAAAAGAAGGACAAGAAAAATGAGCAAAGACCACACTCTAATTATAGTGTGCAGAAAAAAGACTTCATCTCTAGCAAAGAACGTTCACAACCCTTAAAGCTTCAAACATTCCTTTCATGTCAAAATGCATCAGATCAATCAATGAGGCACTAATCTCCAAACATCTATGTTATGATGTCGCACAAACTTTCCTTGCCAAGACTCAAACAACTGCATAACTCAGTGAATACCAAACAAGCAGAAAACCAAAGACCACAACTCACTATGGGGCAATGAAGCAGGAGATGATCCTCAAACTCCCCGCATCTCTTACACATATAGCACCAATCAAGCACCAACACATGTCTTTTACGAAGGTTGTCTGTTGTTACGATCTTACTTAAGGAAACAGACCAAGCAAAGAAAGCTATCCGTGGAGGAACCTTTGATTGCCAGATCATTCTCCAAGGTAAGGATACAAGAGTAGGAGGGTAGAAGGAACGATAATAACCTCTAACCTCAAAACCTTTGCTCCTTGCTGGCTTCCAACAAATCTTATCCAGACCTAACTCCCACATAGTTGAAGAATAGACCAACCCCATAAACCGATCAAAGGCTTCTTGTTTCCAATCTTGTGGTGGACGATGAATTTGCACATTCTAGTGAAACCTCCTAGCAGACCAACCCATAATTTCAGCCACCGAGGAATCCTTTGACCTGCTAAAACAATAAAGCTCCGGAAAAGCCTCTTGGAAAGTACAATCCTCACGCCACACATGCTTCCAAAACTTCACTCTAATACCATCGCCCACATCATACACGCGAAGTTTAGAAAAGTTCAACCAGCCACTTCTAATGAATCTCCATAGGCTGACCCCATAAGGACTCGTCACCTTTTTCGTACGCCAACCACCCCAAATATTCCCATATTTTGCCTATATAGCCCTCCTCCATAAAGCATTGGTCTCCATGCCATACCTCCACAACCATTTTCCTAGCAAGGCAGAATTAAAGCTCCCCAAACATCTTATACCTAACTCCCCAACTTGCAAAGGCTTACAGACCTTGGCCTATTTAACCAAATGTAATTTAGATTCGCCACCAATTCCACTCCACAGAAAGTCTCTTTGTACTTTCTCCTTACGCTTTGCCACCTTTCCCGATAAAGGAAGAAGGGAAAGGAAGTATGTAGGTAAAGACGAGAGTGTGCTTTTGATGAGAGTAACCTTACCCTCTTTAGATAAATATAGTCTCTTCCAACTTGCTAATCTCCGCTCCATCTTCTCTAAGATAGGATTCCAAATTGATAAGTCATTAAACTTAGCACCTAATGAAAGGCTCAAATATTTCAAGGGTAGAGAAGACTGCCCACACCCCAACAATTCCTCCAAAGCCTCCAAATTGTGCACCACACCCCAACAGTCCCACTATTAACATCAAAAGATGTTTGTGGTACCTCACAAACATCTTTTGATGAAGAGTGAGTTGAGGAGGACAAAGCAGTGGTAGGCCTGGAGGCAAAAGCCACAGCCATCTTTATTAATGGCCATCTTTAATCCTAGAGACCCTTATCTACAATTTTGTTACGAGAATTGCTAGGGACATAACATTTTCATAACAAATCCTAAATGAAGACCAACAATAGATTTGTTGTGAAATTGTGAAAATGTAGTGGCCTTCTCTTTTATTACTATGAAAGACCATTATTGTAGCACTGCAGAGAAAGCATGGAGGCTTGGGCAAAATGTGTAGTTGTGTATAAATTCATCCACTTTGTAAGCCTGTATTCTATCTTCTAATCTAACTATGGAACCCCTATGGAAATTTTTCTTTGGGTTCCGTTTCATCTTCTAATCTAACTATGAAACTCCTATGAAAATTTTTCTTTGGATTCTGTTCCGGGTACAAATGTACTACTGTTCTTAATACAGGAAGACAGGTGATGCACACAATTGCTCTACTTGAGGAGCTTTAAAGACTATTAAGAATTTAGGTTCGAAGTCCAGGTGTGTTGAAAATTATTCAAGTGCAGTATCATTCAGTCTGTATGAAGTATATGATTCACGCACTAAATTCTTTTTGATGCCATCCATTGTACTTCAAGGTTTAAGCAGGTTGTTTTTTGCTTTATTTTTCTCTAATTAATTGGATTTATTTTGTAAAAATTTCAATTTACCGCCTTTAGTATTGCTATATAACAATTTATCATTTTCAAAGGTCTACATATGGAAACTGTTTGGATAACAACATCATAATAGTTTCCATATGTAGAGCTTTGTTGAAAATGATAATAAACATAAGATAAGAACTTGCGGAACCTTGGTATAAAAGTAGCAATAATCCTAGAGCCGTACAGCATCTTTTTTCCATTAAAAAAAATAGAAACAAGCTGTCCTCACCCTTATAAATATAGGTGAGACAAGCTTGCCCAAATCTATCAGTGTCCTACCAATAGGCTCAAGAGTAAATGTTGAAGCATCCTCATTTTCAGCTAACCAACGAGGAGCTATAAAACGAAAGATTTGCCACTTTTAGCCCTGCAGTCAGGCCAGTCATGCATACCATTCTAAAACCCAAACCAAAACAAACACTTAACTCTGCACGAGTATGGCTCATTTTGTGGGTCTGTTGGGGCCTATGGGGGGTCAGTACGATCCATTTCCAATGACAGATAGCGACCATGGGATTCCACGTGAAGATTGAGATTTAAGCGAGTTGAGAGCTTGTTCAATCAATTAATTTCCAGAAGGATCAAGAACCCTGTAGTGATGAAACTGTATATTTACTTTTCCCTGTAATTTGATTTTGAGAATTTGTCTAAAGTGTTTGGAACACCGTCATTATGAAATCTCACACTCGACTTATGCATTTGATTTATCTAAAGTGAAAATCTTTATAATGGTATCACCAATAGTGGGCTTGGTTCTTAAATTTCTCACTTTATTTTGAAAGATTGTTGAATTTGGTCCATGATAATCTTGTGGTTTGTCATGGGTTCAAGTTAAAAAATAAAAAAATAAAAGATATTGTAGTTTGTCAAATAATTCGTTTGATACAATATTGCTATGGCACCATTGGCTAAACGCATAGTGGTTTTTGAAAAACCAATTGACTTAGCTAGAATATTCTTGCCTTCTATTTTATGGTTGTTGAGTCGGCCTGGACTTTCTTGTTCTTTTCTTTTTATGCAATGCTAGGAATGACGTATATTTTATTATTATTATTGTAACTTGTTGATTGAAAAATTATTGTAACTTGTTGAATTGACAAGTTGATTCATCCATTAAATACAACTTAATGAACTTATCACTTCAATAAATTATGAAAAAAAAATCGCAAAATTGTAAATATTATCCTTTCTATTTTGTTTTCCTCTTTGATTGGATCTGAATTAATGGGAGTGGTTAACCTCAAATATCTTTTGATAAATATGATAGGATTTAAGCTTACGATGTTCACTCAATAATGATTGCTCCTATCATCAAGGTAAGACATCAATCGCTTTTTATGTAAGCAAGATTCGATTTTCAAATCTCTTATATGGCAACAAAATTTTTTACTATTAAGCTAACTGAATGTTTATCTCAAATCTAATTACCTAAGTTCCCTACTAATATCGGCTCATCCGATAGGCTCCGTGGGAATGTTTCCAAGGCTACCCAAAAAAAGAAGGCCTTCTAGAGGTCCAGAATTGGGTCCAGTTTTAATCTTGTAAAACTCTGAAATCTCCACTCATTGGGCCAATTGATATAAATGGCGAACTTCATTTTGGGCCACCATTAACTTTGTCTCTACCTAATTTGGTTTTTCTAGCATGATCTTAGTATGTTACACGTCATTGTCAATGCCCAATTGCCCATTTCGGCGGTTCAATTTGTTACTCGGGCCTCGGTACAGCTCTGTGATCTGAGTTTCCAAATCCCAATTTCTCAGTTTTTCGTTTTTCCATTTATTGCGATGCGTGCATGTTTTCAGTTTTAACTTTTTTTTAGAGTATTATATCCATAGTACAGTCTATTCATTAAATTTATGATGGGGTCTACTATAAATGTGAGCGAAGGAAGTACAATTTTTCCATACTCCAAGAATAGCTAAGAATTTTCCTACTTGCAGACATCTTCAAATTTTACACCCTATTGAGTTGTTAATTTGATTGAAACACCATAATTTTGAACAAAGTTTTCTCCAAATCAATTTAGAAGAATCTCTTTCAAGGCTTTCAACACAACACATGGTGATTTATAAGATAAGTGGATGGTTACGAGAGTTATCAAGTAGTAGGTTGAAGGAAAATTCACCCACGTTGATTTGGAGGTAAAAATTTTTCCATCATTTTTACATGAGTTCACCACTAAATGTCAACTTATTATAAACCAATTACAACTTAATTCATTAATTGAGTGAATGAGTTCACTATTGTTTTAGATTTTAGTATCGAAAAATTCTAGAATCACAACTAATTTCACACAAATTTTCACAATTATACTGTGAGTGGTGAAAAAAGAAGCCATGAATTCTTATAAAAATTACAAGTATTCAATCATAATTTACCACGTAAAATAATTGTAAAATTTGGTGTGAAATTAATTGTAGCCCTAAAATATCTCTTTTAGTTTCACTTGCATTGGACACTCGGCCTCACTTGGATCCACCGCACGCAACATAAAGGGCAAAAGAGATGTCTGAAGATTTTGATGCCTATAGACTTGCTGTTTTTTACCAATGGCTGTTAGGAAACACGATAGGTCAATAAAAGTGTCTTATTACACACTTATTACTAAAAGCTAAATAAATGCTCAATAATGCAATAATTAACTTATAATATTAGATTGTTGAAACTTGCATTCCATGGCATTTGCTGACTTATAATATTAGATTGGTAGGCAATATATATGCTAGAATCACATGGCATTTGCCGACTTTCATCTCTAGTCGCAGTGATCAATTTTTCACCAACTTGCATCAGAAATAGTGAACAATTTTTCCTCTGAATAACTTGCATCAAAGTAGTTATTCGTAAATTTTCTTCCCAATGACTCGATCCATTTATTTTCCAATATCTTACACCTGAGTCCCCATTCTAAATTTTAATATTAATGAAACCAAACCATCTTAATAGGACTGCCTTTTCTTGTGATCTTATTTTTAAATTCTTGGCTTCCATTATTGATTTTGGCATATACCTAACCATCAAATATGGTCATTTCTTATCATCTAATCTTTAAATTTTAATGGTCTTCTAAAATTAGCTATAGAAAGACATATATTATATGAAATCTATAATAAATGAAGGACCGAGATAGATAAATTATCTGCAACATGATTATAGGTTAGGTGGCATCATCCAAACTAAACAAATGCTGTAATAAATAATTCAAAGTCTATTATTAACCCATAATATAAGAACGTCTTATATAGTCAAACAACCGCTCCATTTGTTTCCATGAAAAACATTTTGTGAAGACATTTTTTTACGTTTTCTTTTGTTGGTAACATTAGAAAAAAAAAAATGTTAAAAGAAAACCATTTTTGATTAACCATAAATCCAATTAAAAATATAACTTATTTTTTATAGATTGTTTTTTGCTAAAATTTTTTGAGAAACAAATTTATCTTCTATGTCATTCTAAATAAAGGAAATTAAGCGACAATATGAAAATTATTGAAAACAACTCTATCTCATTTTTAACTAAACATAGGTTTTTTTTTTTTTTTGAGAAACTTAACTAAACATAGGTAAAAGAGATAGTTTTCCACACAAAAAAAAAAACCAAAAATAGAAAAATGAGATAATTTTCCAAAAATATATATGTTGAAAAATGACTCATTTTTTTTAGAAAACATTAATGTTGAAACAAACGAAGCTTCTCAATTTTCAAATAAAAACAAACCAACTTATTTTTTTTAATACTATTACATTAACCAAATGACTTCCTTTATTTGCTGACATGTTTTTAGGCACCTAAATATCACACTTTTTCCCCAATATTTCTGATCGATAATTGTATTTATTACTAAATTATCAACAATGTAAACATGTATCAAGTGATATATGAATTGGGATTAAATTCTTTGATTTTTATTTACATTTAATGCCAATACGGTGGAGTCAAGTTATGACTTGAGGGGGGAAAATTTTATATTTGACGTTCGCATTTACACACGTACATGCGGATATAGTAGTTGAGACTAATTTGAAAAATAATAAATCATTCACATTAATGCTAAGAAATATTTAAATGCAAAAAAAAAATAATAATAAATAAATAAAACAAAATCTGCAATAAAATAGCTGTAAGTGCACAATTTGTACCCGGTCCAATCACTAGATGGACCCAGGCCCAAAGAGTCTTATACAATGAAATTTGTAGAGTATGAGTTTGAAATCTAGGTTAAGGGATATTGGAGAGTTGATAAATAGGCTAGAATGCCGCAATCTATGTAAATAATAGATGAATATGACAAAAAAACTCTCCTCGGACGTAAGCCGAGGACCACTTGTATTGCCTTTCTTTCTCTAAGCCAAAGATTAAAATTGGTCTTCAAGTTTTTCCTCCCCCCCCCCCCCCGCTCTTCATACATTTCCTCTCCTCTTATATCCCTCTTCTTCTCTTCTTTCTCTCCCACGTGTAGTACAGATTTTCCTCTTAAATACTTGTCCCATCCACCGCCTTTTTAAAGTCTTCAAATAATAGCTAGAAGGCTGAATATTACTGTTCAGAGGTCATTTCTCCATTAATGCGGCCAGGGAGGTAAATGCAGTGGTAGCAGCTTTTTTCCTCAGATATTTCTTACACGTTCCTCCTTCTAACGAGTGCTTGGATCACGCCTTTACCCAACAGATCTTCCAGAATTCTGTCTCTAAATCCTTTAACACGTCCCATGGCCTTTACTGGGCCCGTTCGAGGAGATATTCCTCCTCGGGCAATTCCTCTGCCCTTGCAGCGTGAACTGGCCTGTGGGCCTCGAAGACTTTGATTGAACAGACTTATACCAACAAACCAGGCCTTGCATTTAAGCATTTTTACCCTCGACAATAGCCCCTCAAAACTTCATTTTTCCCTCGATCCGAGGAGAGAAATGAAGTTTTGAACCAACAGCGCACCCTCCACACACTTTGCATACCGCCACACGTGTAGGGGTCCTTTCGTTCCTTTAAAACCGAACCTGACGCTTCGAAACCCAGAACACTCGCATTAATGACTGCAAGTTACGTCTTATTCCCCACGTTCAACGGTGAGATACGCATTCAACGGTCCGGGTTCGCTCTAAAAATTTGGGCGGGATAATTCTGATTCAAGGCCGCCTCCCACATGCCAAAACGTCTAGGAAACCGAATCTCCATCCATCCTTTCAGAAATCAATCAAGTCTAAGAGTTACTCACTCTCTTTCCTCTCAAGAAGATCGTGAAGAATTGCCTAACTATTTGCCGTAAGTTCTCAACTTCCTTTACTCATTTCTCTTCGGCTTCTGTCCTCGGCCACCAATTAGACCCCTCCCCTTCTCTAAACTTTCATTCTCATTCCCACCAGATGGGTAGATTTAAGTGTTTAGTATTTACCGATGCCGGTATGGAGGGTTTTCGGGCCAAATATCATATTCCCCAAGACGTAGGCTTGAGATATTGCCTAGTAGAAACCATAGGTAACACTAGAAGAGAGGGAGAAGTTATCATCCCCATCATCGCATTCCTAGAAGGTGGGATGACCCTTCCCATGAGAAACGTAACCAGCGAATACCTACGTAACCATAGGTTATGCCTAGATCAATGCACACCTAATGTATTTAGAGTCTTAGGTTGTGTCGACGCTTTAAATGAACAAATGGGTCTGAACCTCACATGGCACGACGTCGTTTACATGTACGAGTGCCATAAACTTAAAGGCGTAGGATATTATCTTAAATTCAGATCTAACATTGTTAGGCTCATATCCTATCTTCCCAAATCCAACAAAGGCATGAAAGACAACTATCTTATCGCCTCGGGAAACTGATCTGACAGTCCTCACTGCCCAGTCGAATGGGGAGACCTAAGTATGACTCCATAGGAGTTAGATTCCCTAACCTGTAACTTAGTCCCATTAACTTTACCGTTTTTGGTTACATTGCGTATTACTAAACCTTTCTTTGATATTCATTGCTGATCTAACCATGCTCATCTCCTCTGATGTTTTTCACAGATAAACAACACGTACAGCCGCATCTAAGCCTTTACAGCGTCGCAGACCTCAATCGCGTTCTTCGATCCGAAGTGTTTGTTAGCGAAGACCTACAAGTGAGAGCAGCCCACCTAATATTAGGATACGATCCTTTATCAGACGATTTTCAAGAGATTGACAACGCGATCACCGCAGGAAACCAACGACGCAAAAGGATAGATATTTCACGACGAGGCTTCCTTTCTGACCACGAACTCCCAAACAACCTCTCCATCATATTGTATTCTCGCCCCATCGCTGCAGTTCCTCTCTCAGCGCATTCCTAGACGACAGCCATCCGAGAAGAACCGTCATCTTCACAACGATCGCTTGACGAGGAAATTGAACAATTTCGCCTTGAAGAAGCTGAGAGACCTCGAGAGGATCAACTCGTCATCCTCTCGGACGAAGAGCACGTGCTTGCAGAAACTTCTGGCATAAAGGGTTTAATAATAGCACAACCCGACTCTAGCTCCAAGGAAGACGACATATCTACTCTTAGGAAGTTGATGTCTAAGAAGGGCACAAAAGCCTCTAAAAAGGGCGCGGTTGAGTCACAGATCCCTCCCCCTCTGCCACCACCCCCTCCTCCTACTGACCCTAAGGTTCACATCCCAGATCCTAAGAAGAAGAGGAAGAACGAGGCTGAGGAGACAGAGAGGGAAAGGTAGAAGAAACTCAAGCAACAACAACAACAATAGAAAGTAGGCCAAGGTAAAACTCGCGCCTCTTCAGTGGAGAGTGGGGAGAAGTGTGACGTGGCCGAGGTACGCCGTACATAGGCCAACTAGTCTCCCGAACTGAAGTTAGATGGGGCCCCAATGTTTTGCCAATCCAGCATCAGGGTGTTCCAGTAAGGATACGTTCATCACCTGGCTGAGGCTTTGGAACGGCCTCTTCTCCTACCAAAGGACATGGATGCCCTAGACAAGATGACTCAACCACATCTTTTTCTCTCTCTCAAAAGGGACTTGGCTTTGGTGAGTGTCTCGTATTTACCCCCACCTTACTGTTTTCATTACACTTTAGCGAAAAAATCGTTCACATGTACTTTGAATTTGCTTTAACAATAATGCATTTATTTTAATACTTTAACGCAGGCCATACAAGAAGTCTTTGCTGCAGAAAAGTGAGTGGAAGACTCTCGGAAGAAGGCTGCAGCTAAACTTGAGGTCAGACAGGAGACCGAGAAGGCCTTAGGCCAAGCCCTTGCGAAGAACGAGAACCTAACCAAGCAGCTGACAGAGGAGAAGAGGGAGAGAGATGGTGCCGAGGCCAGTCTTAAAATGATGAAAACTCAGGTGGAGGGGCAACGCAAACTTCTATGTCAAAAGGACGAGGACTTGTCCAAAGCCCATCAAGAAAACTCTGACCTGAAGAAGGAGCTTGCTCGAGTGATGGAAGAGGCTCGTACCCTTAAGGAAAGCATGGAGGCTGCCAAGAAGGCTGCTTACAAAGAAGGGGTTGAGGTGACAGAAAATCAACTGACAGAGGAGTTCGCAGAGCTATGCAAGGAGTACTGCTAACAAGTGTAGGCAGAAGCTCTAAATGTGGCAGGGATTCCCACGACTTCCGAGTAGAGGAAACCTGAGAACATTTGGCTTCCTCAGGACATCCAAGTGCTCAAAGAGCTTCTTCCTGTCGCACCTACCCACGAGACAGCGCCTTCAACGCATCCATCCATTATTCCAGAGCCTATTCCAACTCCTAAAGAACCTGCTGGTTCTGACAAAGAGAAGGAACAAGGCAACGAAGCCGAGAAGCCTCCGAGCAAGAAGGTCGAGCCCAATGTTCCTCCACCAGTGGCAAAAGACAAAGGGAAACAAGTCCAGACCTCATTTGAAGCAGAGCTAAAACAAACAGAGGAGGACAGCAAAGCAAAAGGGGCTGCCAGCACATCCAAACAGGACCCCCCCACCAAGGTTTAAGACCTAGGCCAGTTAGGACTCCCTCCCCTTTTCTCATGTAATAATTTTTGTATTAGGGCTTTCATTTCCAGTGTATATCTTGACAAAATTTAATGAGAAATTGGAAAGGTTTGATCTTCAACTGACTTCCAACCTTCAGTATAAAAATACTAATTCGTTTCTCCTTAGCGCAAAATTACATGAGTGGAACAATTAACTCCACCCCTAATACATAGTAAAGTCTTTACAACATTTCGATTAGCAGTAACTTCAAATAAAAGTACATACACTTAGTATATATATGTAAATTATGCCTCAAAACCATAATATATGCAATACAACAATACACAATCTAAATCTGAACTTAGCATTTAGTTTGGGGCATGAAGCAATCCACCAAACTTACTGTGGCTCATCAACACATCAACACTCATGAGGCACGGTTTCTGCTAATTTTCCCGAAGTAGAGGGTCCGAGGACCCGACGTAACTAAGGTTCTGTTTAACAGTCAATAAGATATCAATTTCCACGAGGTATGTGATCCGAGGACCATGCATGACCAAGTTTGTGTTTGATATTTAGAAATAGAGAATTGAAATGTTAATTTCCTCAAAGTAGAAGGTCCGAGGACCCGACATAACTAAGGTTCTGTTTAATAATCAATAAGATATCAATTTCCACGAGGTATGTGATTCGAGGACCATGCATGACCAAGTTTCTATTTGATATTTAGAAATAGCAAATTGAAACGTTAATTTTTCCAAAGTAGAAGGTCCGAGGACTCGACATAACTAAAGTTCCGTTTAACAATCAATAAGATATCAATTTTCACGAGGTATGTGGCCCGGGGACCATGCATGACCAAGTTTCTATTTGATATTTAGAAATAACGAATTGAAATGTTAATTTTCCCAAAGTAAAAGGTCCGAGGACCCGACATAACTAAGTTTCTGTTTAATAATCAATAAGATATCAATTTCCACGAGGTATGTGGTCCGAGGACCATACATGACCAAGTTTCTGTTTGATATTTGGAATAAGTAAATCGAACTGTTACATAATGATAATTTGAACAACGAACGACAAAAATACTTTTTATTAATAATAATACCTTCGTAGGTTATTTACATTCCAAGGGCGTTGTTTAATTTTTTCATCTAGATCAGCTAAGCGATATGACCCTATGCCCGCTACAGAAATGATTTGGTATGGTCCTTCCCAATTTGGTGCTACCTTTCCCCACGCTGGATTTTTGGAAGTACCCATGACTTTCCTTAACACCAAATCCCCAGGCGCTAGTGGCCTTAGCTTCACATGAGCATCATATCCTCGTTTGAGCTTCTGCTGATAATAAGCCATTTGGACCATGGCGGCCTCTCGCCGTTCCTCAACCAAATCCAGGCTTTTCTCTAGGAGGCCATCGTTATTTCCTGGGCTGAAAGAACTCGTCCTCAATGTGGGAAACCCAGATTCCAAATGTATCATCGCCTCAGCCCCGTAAGTCATGGAGAAGGGTGTTTCTCCAGTGGATCTTCACGGCGTAGTCCAATATGTCCACAAAACGTGTGGCAATTCCTCTACCCATCTACCCTTTGCGTCATCCAGCCTCTTCTTAAATCCACTGACTATAACTTTGTTAACGGCCTCGGCCTGGCCATTTTCCTAAGGATAAGCTGGAGTGGAGTATCTATTTGTGATGCCCAAGTTATTACAATATTTCCTGAAAGCTTTACTATTAAATTGCACGCCATTATCTGAAATAAGTGTGCGAGGTACCCCAAATCTAGTGATAATGTTCTTCCAAATAAATTTCTTGGTGTCCACATCCCTAATATTTGATAAAGGCTCAGCTTCGACCCACTTGGTGAAATAATCAGTTCCCATAAGTAGCCACCTTTTGTTTCCCACAGCCCTCGGAAAAGGCCCAACTATATCCAGTCCCCATTGAGTGAATGGCTAAGGACTAGACAAAGGATTAAGGACACCACCAGGCTGATGAATATTGGGGGCAAACCTCTGGCACTGGTCACATTTTCTTGCGTAGTCCTGAGCCTCTCTCTGCATATTGGGCCACCAATATCCCTGAGTCAGAGCTCTATGGGCTAAGGATCTCCCCCTAGTGTGACTTCCACAAATTCCCTCATGCAATTCTTCCAAAAGTGCCTCCGTCGCTTCAGGGTGTACAAATAGCAGGTATGGCCCGAAAAAAGAGCATTTATACAGCTTCTGATCCTTAGACAACCAGAATCGAGGTGCCTTTCGACGAATTTTATCTGCTTCAGACTTCTCCTCGGGCAAAACATCGATTTTTAGAAAAGAAATTACGGGGTCCATCCAGCTAGGTCTGAACCTTATCAGATAGATATGGACGGCACTTGCGGTGGTTAAAGTCGGTTTCAGCAAGTCTTCGACGAGGATAATCCTAGGCAGACATTGAGCCGAGGACGTCGCCAAAGTGGCCAACGAGTCCGCATGCGTGTTTCCACTTCTAGAAACATGCGAAAGGATGAAAGAATTAAACTTGGATTGTAAACATTTGACCTGGGTCAGGTACTCTTGCATTCTTGGATCCCTAGCCTCCATGGTCCCCGTCACTTGGCCCACAACTAATTGAGAATTTGAGGACATATGAACTGCCTTTCCCCCCATTCTCCGGACCATATCCATACCGACTAAGACAGCTTTGTACTCAGCCTCATTATTAGTGGCCGGGAATGCTAATCTCAAAGATTTCTCAAAGGTAATTCCCTCAGGGGATACCAAAACAAGTCCAACGCCTGATCCCCTCTAGTTTACTGCCCTATCAACATTCGCTTTCCAAACTAGAGGCCCTTTGCATGTGATCATGCCAACTGATTTTTCATCCATGTGCGATTCCTTTACAGTTTCTTCTAATGATGGTTCGGCAAACTCTGCCACCAAATCAGCGAGAACCTGGCTCTTCACCGAGGTCCGCGGCATATATTTGATATCGAAAGCTCCCAGAATAGTTCCCCACTTGGCTACCCTCCCCGAGTAGTCAGCACTTCGCAATACTGACTTGAGAGGCAGTTGAGTCAAAACCACGACGGTGTGGGATTGGAAGTAGTGAGGAAGCTTTTGTGTAGCATGGACTACAGCCAGAATTGCCTTCTCTAAAGGCAAATAACGCACCTCAGCTTCATTCAAAGATTTGCTAACATAATAAACCGGTCTTTGTACCACACCGTCGTCCCTTATCAGAACCAAGCTGACTGCATGGATAGCTACAGCTAGGTATGCAAACAGGATTTCATCGACCTCCGGCCGAGACATGATGGGTGGCAGGGAAAGATATTCCTTAAGTTGCTAAAAAGCTAAAGCGCACTCCTCGAACCATTGGAATCCTTTCCACTTATTTAACAATTGGAAAAAAGGTCTACACCTATCAGCGGACAGAGAGATAAACCTGCTGAGAGCAGTAGTCATCCCGGTCAATTTCTGAACTTCCTTTGGATTCCAAGGTGGTTGCAAGCCCTAAATGGCTCTGACTTGTACCGGATTTACCTTTATTCCTTTATGAGTCACCATGTAGCCTAGGAACTTTTCGGAGCCCACCCCAAAAGAACACTTTGAGGTGTTAAGGCGCAGCTTGTACTTCCTAAGTGTTTGAAAGGTGTCGTCCAAATCTTTCATATGCATAGGTACTATACCATATCATCCATATATACCTCAATGGTCTTCCCAAACTACGATTCGAACATCCTGGTCATTATCCCTTGGTAAGTAGCTTTTGCATTTTTCAAACCGAATGGCATCACTTTATAGTGATAATCCCTCGTAGGAGTAATGAAGGCAGTCTTCTCCTGATCACCCAACGCTAAAGGTATTTGGTGATAACCTTGGAAAGCATCCAAAAAACTCATCCGAGGATGCCCAACCGTAGCATCCACTAGCTGATCGATGCGAGGGATCGGGAACGAGTCTTTTGGGCAGGCTTTGTTCAGGTCTGTGAAGTCCACACATACTCTCCACTTTCCGCTTTTCTTTTTACTACAACAGTGTGCGCCAACCATTCTGGGTAGAAAACTTCTTTAATAGCCCCAGCCCTTTTGAGCTTGAGCACCTCTTCCTTGACGGTCTCGGCATGTTCTTTCGAAGAACGCCGAGGTGGTTGCCTGCTGGGAATAACGGCAAGATTGACGTTCAAATGATGGCAAATGAAACTTGGGTAAACCCCCGAAGCCTCATAGGGATCCCATGCAAAAACATCGATATTGTTTTTCAAAAACATCACCAATTCCATCTTCTCTTGGTGTGGTAGCTGTACCCCAACTTGAAAGAACCTTTCGGGGTCATCATTTATGAGAAATCTTTCCAAGTCTTCACACGTGGCCTCCTCTGCTGTTACCGCACCTGGCGCATCCAGAGTTGTTAATTGCTATAAGTCTTCCACAGCCGAGATCGAGGATTCTGATTCGGCTTGATGCAGCACTGCGGCCGATATGCATTGCCTTGCTACTGATTGGCTCCCAAGAATTTCTTCAATCAATCCACCCGAGGGAAATTTCACTTTAACATGTAAAGTCGAGGAGACAGCACCCAAAGCATACAGCCAAGGCCTTGCGACGATGGCCGTGTATGGAGAATATACGTCAACCACAATGAAATCTACATCGACCGTTTCCGGGCCCAACTGTATGGGCAAACGAATTTGTCCCTTTTGTATGACAGTCTTCCCTTCAAAGCTTATCAAAGACGAATCATAGGGAGTGAGATCCTCCAGCTCCAACTTAAGCCCCTTGAATAAGTCAGGGTACATAATATTCGCACCGCTACCCTGATCGACCATCACCCTCCTGACGTCATAATTCCCTATCCTCAATGTGACCACCAGGGCATTGTCATGCGGTTGAATAGTCTCAACCTTATCCTCATCAGAGAATCCCAAAATAGGCGTACTCCCTTTGATCATCTTCGGCCTCGAGCTAGACTCCTCGGCTTGGGAATGTGACACCGCCATCACCCTTATAGGACAGGAACCGGTCCTGCCAGGTGCAGCGAAGATGACATTAATCGTTCCCAAGGGCAGCCGAGATGAGTTGTTCTTCTGATTATTTGAACCCGAATGATTTCCTTGTTCGTTGGGTTGATACAGGTGCTGCTTCAATTTTTCCTCACTAACAAGCTACTCTAAATGGTTCCAAAGGGTCTGACAATTCTTGATAGTATGACCCACATCCTGATGATACTGGCAAAAGAGGTTCTGATTCTGTTTTGTAGGGTCCCCCGCCATCTTACTGGGCCACTTGAAGTAGGGTTCCTTGCGGACTTTCTCCAGCAATTGGTGCACTAGTTCTCGGAATACAGTGTTAACTACTTGAGGAGTGGCTGAACCAGATTGCCTAGAGAAATCTCTTCTTGGCTTATTGTTATGGTACCTGTCCGACCTGAAATCCCTTTTCTCCTGAGGGATAACCTTCGCCTTACCCTTACCTTGTTGTTGATCTTCCTTAACCCTTTTATACTCGTCGATGCGATCCATGAGGCGACGTGCACTCCACACGAGCTTTTTGGTAAGAGATTTCCTTAAATCGTGATCAGTTGGGAGGCCCACTTTGAAAGTGTTAATCACCACTTCGTCAAAATCACCGTCAATTTCATTAAACATTTCCCAGTATCTGTCAGAATACGCTTTCAAAGTCTCACCCTCCTCCATGGCCATGGATAACAATGAGTCCAAAGGCCGAGAGACTCTGCTGCATCTAATGAATCGAGACGCGAATACCCTAGTGAGTTCCATGAAAGAATCGACAAACCTCGGCTTTAGTCCGTTAAACCATCTCATAGCAACAGGTTTTAGGCTAGAGGGAAAGACTTTGCACATCAAGGTTTCGTTCTGAGAATGTACCGCCATCCTCTAATTAAAATGGCTCACGTGTTCAACTGGGTCTGTCCTGCCATTATAGATGGTGAAGGTGGGCTGAGTGAACCGCCGTGGGAGCCTTCCCTTCTCGATCCTGCGTGAGAAGGGTGACTTGGAGAGTTGGTGCAACGCTCGACTCATAGCATCGTTTTCCAAGCCCCTAGAGGGAAACTTCTTATGCTTACGACTTGGAAGCTCATCCTTCTCGTAAGAGAAGGTTTCGCTAGGGGGAGTCCTGGACCTTGGACTGTAACTGTTTCCCTGGGACCCCCTAGAGGAAGGATTGGACGGAGGTGAAGCCCGTCTTCGTTTGACACGGCGTAGCTTTTTCTTAAGGTGGTCAATCTCCCTCTGCATGGCCTTGGCATCATCCTCATGGGTGGCCCTGCTTCCACCACGCGAATGGCTTGCATTAGGGTGTACTGTATGCACACTTCCCTCTCGATCCCTCCGACGTTCAAAACGCTCAAAATGATCTTCGCGCTGGGACCCCTAAGACTCTGCATGATGCAAACCTAAGCCTGCCATGATGTTCTAATTTCTTCAACACTAGATCCCTATAGACGACGCCAATTGTAAGTGCACAATTTGTACCCGGTCCAATCACTAGATGGACCCAGGCCTAAAAAGTCTTATACAATGAAATTTGTAAAGTATGGGTTTGAAATCTAGGTTAAGGGATATTGGAGAGTTGATAAACAGGCTAGAATGCCGCAATCTATGCAAATAATAGATGAATATGACAAAAAAACTCTCCTCGGATGTAAGCCGAGGACCACTTGTATTGCCTTTCTTTCTCTAAGCCAAAGATTACCCCCCCCCACTTTTCATACCTCTCCTCTCCTCTTATATCCCTCTTCTTCTCTTCTTTCTCTCCCACGTGTAGCACAGATTTTCCTTTTAGATACTTGTCACATCCACCGCCTTCTTGAAGTCTTCGAATAATAGTTGGAAGGCTGAATATTACTGTTCAGAGTTCATTTCTCCATTAATGCGGCCAGGGAGGTAGATGCAGGGCCTTTAATGCGGTGGTAGCAGCTTTTTTCCTCAGATATTTCTCACACGTTCCTCCTTCTAACGAGTGCTTGGATCACGCCTTTACCCAACAGATCTTCCAGAATTCTGTCTCTAAATCCTTTAGTACGTCCCATGGCCTTTACTGGGCCCGTCCGAGGAGATACTCCTTCTCGGACAATTCCTTTGCCCTTGTAGCGCGAACTGGCATGTGGGCCTTGAAGACTCTGATTGAACAGACTTATACCAACAAACCAGGCCCAAGGCTCAAATGTACATTTAAGCATTTTTACCCTCGACAATAGCGTATTCATTATATTGTATTTATCTATTAAGATTTTTTGCATGTAAATAATTCCTTTTTTAAATAAAGTATAGTTTTACTTACAAATGAAAAGGTTTTCTCTGCCCTTTTTTTTTTCTCTCTAGCAATGTTGGAAATAAAAATACTAATTTTAACGTTTTCTTTTGTCTTTATTATAAACAAATCTGTATACTTTTGAATCATTGATTTTATAATATGAGATTTTTGTTTTTATTGTGATAATGTCTTGTTAAATAATTGGATACTATTATTCAGTGTTTACTAAAAATTAATTTGATTTGATGGGATACATTTATTTGTAATTTCAAGTATATTTTTATTAATGAAATAAGTTTTATTAAAAAAACATTAATAACTTTGGGCAAATCAATAAAAAGTAGAGTTTTACAAAATGGAGTGGGGCTTCGCAAGGCCCCAAGGTGCAGGGATGGGGTAATAAAATTTTCCTTATTATGCAAGGTGGGGTGGGGATAGAGGAAAACAAAACTATGTGAAGCGGGGTGAAGATCTCATCCTTTGATCCCGTTACTATCCCTAGCCATAACCTTGACTAACAATCTTTAATTTAATGTATCTATTTTTTAAACCTCAATTTCAACACATAAAAGGTAATATTTTATTAATTATATAAACAAAAGAAAAGTCTATAGAGGTTGGACGGTGCAAATTTGCACGCAAAGTCACGCCTTTTCAAATAAAGCCAAATGTGATGCTTTGCCATGGTTAAAGCTTTAAGGTTTTTTTTATTTATTTATTTTTATTTTAATGAGTCCGAATTTGGTAAGAATGGTATGTAAAACATGAGTTTTACCCCATCCAATAAGAGATTGCCACATCAGTATTTTATTTAAAATTCAATACATTCTACCATACTTAATAACATCTCAATAATCTTCCAATTTAGTTGGATTTATATATGGATATTAAAACTGATTAGGTGAGGTTATGCTTATTTTTAACTATATGATAAGATGATATGATATATTGGAATTGGAGGGATAAAACATAAGTTTTACGCCACATCTTTATAGATTATATATATATATATATATATATATATATATATATATATATCCGATATAATATATTTTTATAGTTTCTTTGGAATACAAATTCTACTAGTAAACTTTAATACACACACGCCTCTAAGTTGACTCTTCTATATTTTTGGATAAAGATTAATAATTTGAATCAATTATAATTTAGAATTTTTTTTTATTTTTCAAATAAATAAAAATGATAAACTTTAGAGATAAGTAGTAACTGTAATTTCTTCTTTGAACGTGAAGAGAAAAAAAAATCCTAAATTTTAGGAGTTCTCTTTTTTAATTCAAAATGAAATTTATAATTTGACATTTATGACTTTGTTTCTAAATGAAGTTACCTTTCATTAATGAGGGTATTTTTGAACTACATAAAAGTCCAGTTGAAAAAGAGAAATCATTTTATATATATATATATATAAAAGTTTAATAAAATTTGTATTAGCAATAATATCATCTGTTTTTATTTCTCTAATAAATAAGTTTTCTGTCTTGTCTCTTCTCCGGCTAATTGTAATGGGATGTGTTTGACAAAACTCATGTTATGAAATACTAGTACTCCCTCAATTCCAAATTTTTTAGCCTAATTAGAAAAACCCAATTATTTAGGTAAACATTATTAATTGTCTTATCTCTTTAAAAAAAGTTACAATTTTATAAATCACCCTTAAACAAATTTATCAAAAAATTATTTGAGAAAAAAAACGTTTCTAGTATTGGCACCAACTGCCAAGCAATTTCAAAGTTATTGTAGATTTCAAATTCTATTAGTGTACTACTCTTACAATTTGCAAACTTATATTCAAACCCAAATTCTACAGCCACCAAGCTTAATTCAAATTCAATCTTTATCTTTAAATCAAATTTTATTTTAGGTTTTTATTTTATTTTAATTAAAAAATGCTCCCACAAATAAATTAAGCGCATAAAAAGAATGTTAATAAGTTAACCGTGTTTGACTTTTCAAACCGAACATAATTTTGAGACATCTCAAAATAGAATATAGGTCAAACAGTTTGGGATGAAAGGAGCATACCTTATTACCAAAAAAGGAAATATTCTTAAGAAGGAGGGGTTGTTGACCGTGCTTACTAATCGGTCTAAACCAAGAGAGCCATGAAATCTCTCATTTCTTAGAGGTTGTTTGGTAGTGTATTTTAAACAACAATTTCTAATGTTTAAATAATATTACACGTATTTGCACACACTTTTTCGCCCACACGTATTTAAAAAAAATACAAACAACGTTACTAGAACAATATTACCAAACAGAGCCGTACTTTGGTGGGCATCACTCTTTTTTTTTTTTTTGAGAGTGTTTCAACTTATAATATCCGCTCCTGATAATAACTCTTTATCGTCAGACCAAGACATCAACCGGTTTTTGGTGTAGGCGGAGATTGAATCCCAAATCTTTTATTCAATCATTAGAGACTTTATCAATTGAACTAGCTAGAATCCACGACACTACTCTATAAATAGATAAAGCATTTTCCAATCAATTACTTTAAAGCCATGTGTATTATTTATAAATAAATCAAATAATTTATTTATTAAACAATATATCTACACTTATTTTATCAATTATCAAATGTTATGGTTGAGGAATTGTCGTATTTTTTTTTTCTTTCTAAATAATAAATAATAAAATTGCTTTGAAATGTGTGTAATGTAAAAGTAAAAGCTAGATAATTCAGTAGCAAATTAGGTATATCCAACTTTTTGTAATCTTTTGACCTATCGCTATCTGTAATTCCACCCATTGTGCACAACACAACAATAGATCCACCTACAACTTTTTAACAATAACAAAGAGTTTCTTGCTTCTTAAAAAATCTCTCAAAAAAAATAAAAAACGGTTGCTTGCTTGCACGCAAGCACAAACAACCATTCCCATTGGACCATAGCTCTTTCTGTAATTTATAGTTACTTCCAAACAAACCCTCAACCTCATAGCATTCGCTGCCATTCCATACCACCTGTATTCTCTGCCTCTGCCTCTGCCTCTGCCATCACCCATTTACTTCACACACAGACACATACCCCATAACCAAATTGCACACAAAACAAAAACAACCCAATACATTCTCTCTTTCTATTAGGATTTTTCAACGAGGAAAGTGGAAAAAAAGAAAAGAAAAAAACGATATTGATGGGAACGGAGGGTTCATCCGTGGAGATATCAGAGCCGTTGTTGGTGGAGGAGACCCAGAAGATCAGGGCCGTTGAAGACACTGAGCACCATCAAATCCCTGAATGGAAGGAGCAGATCACGATCAGAGGGCTAGCCGTGAGTGCTGTATTGGGGTCCCTTTTTTGCATAATCACCCACAAGCTCAATCTGACGGTTGGGATCATTCCGTCCCTTAATGTGGCAGCTGGGTTGCTGGGTTTCTTCTTCGTTAAGTCATGGACTAGCTTCTTGTCCAAGTTAGGTTTTCACGTTAAGCCCTTCACCAGGCAAGAGAACACCGTTATTCAGACCTGTGTTGTTGCTTGCTATGGCCTCGCATTCAGTGGTATCTATCCATTATCCAATTCAGATAGGTTCCGGTTAATGTGTGCTCACATTAACTATTTATTTTAGGAAAGTTTTTATGAAGAATTGTTAAAACATTTCATTATTTTTTCATATTATTAATGTATGCATGCCATGATCAATCGATAGTAAATCTCATATATATGTCTTTTCATGGTATGATACACGTGACTGACGGGAAATAATCTATCCGTCTAGCATTCAAAGCCGACCTCACAAATTTTTTGGGACTGAGGCTTTGTTGTAAATAAGAATAGTATAATATTTGGTTTAGATGACAAGTCAAGCTAAATTTATAACATGAAATGAGAACTGTGTTAAATATATGGGGTTTGTTTTGGGTTTGTAAAATTTGTTTGTACTAGGTTTGATTTGTGGCTTAAGAGTTTTTTGTTAGTGTGACATTTGTGAGCTGTGTTTTTTTTTTTTTTTGTGCGTACGAGGTTAGGATTGATTTGATTGCTATTTGCTAATGATTCTGTTTTTGTGTTCGTTAGATGAGGTTAAATCGTTGATGATGAATTAGTTAAAGGAAAATGTTAAAGATACTACAAAATGTTTGAAAATGGATGTGGTAATGAATGTGTTTGGTGGAGTTAAGATAACTGACATATCCCTTGTACTAAAATTTGTAGTATCCCTTGCGTCACTCAATAGTTGAATGTTTGCACTCTCGAGATGGAAAAAGTAAGGTTACTAGTAATGGAGAAGTAATAATTTTTTTTTAAAAAGGATTCTGACATTATGTCAGATGTTTTAAGTAAAAGGGTAGATTTTGCAAAAACTTGGACATAGGATGTAATTCTTAAGTTTGGTAAAGTGTGACTATGTGATTCAGCTATTAGAAAATCTATTCTAATTAAAGCTGAAATGTTGCAAGCTGTGCGTTGCACGGATCTAGCCCTCAAGAACATGCAGTTGGAAATGTTACATTCAGAATAAATATATTTTGAATACTCTATTTTCAAAGTTTGTCATTCCAAAAGAAAAGAAAAGAATTATTTTAACTTTCAATGATCACATTTGAAACATAAACTTTTATATTGCTTGGGATAAAATTTGTTGTTAGGTTTATTGATCATAAATAAAAAACATTAGCAATGTCAAAATGAACAACTGAAGGTGCAGTAATTATGTAGAAATTCTGATTAGATGAGGCATTATAGATAAATGTTATTGACATATGAAAGGGTTTTCTCCCTTCACATGCAGATCTTTATTATTATTTCCTTTTCTACTAGTTTGTGACCTGAACTGTCTCAGCATTGATGCCATTTCTATTCTTAAAATAGGATGTAGTAAATTATACTGTTTTGTGCTCATTGATTTCTTATGTTTGATTATGTTACTGAATGTCTAATTGATGACAGGGGGATTTGGTTCATATTTGCTTGCTTTGGATGAGAGAACTTATAAACTCATTGGTACTGATTATCCGGGTAACAAGGTTGAAGATGTTAAGAGCCCAGGCCTGTGGTGGATGATGGGTTTTTTGTTTATCGTCAGCTTCCTTGGCCTTTTTAGTCTTGTTCCCCTTCGTAAGGTAGCTTCTATTGTTGTAGATTGCAACATTATTGTTCTTATGTGTGCAAATTTATGCAAAATTTTAGTTACAAGTCCAATTTGGTTGTGGATGTGTTGTCCAGATAGAGTTATAGAGGGCTTGGTTCACCTGTAGATTGTAAATTTGTTTGGTTTTTCATTTTCTTTTATTTGCTCTCAAGTTAGTTTGTTAGATTGTTTAATATTAATTTGAGACCTAATAGAGTTTTGTAATACTTAATCATTACCATGCATTATTTTATAAGGAGCTGCAATTTTTGTGTTATAACACATTTTTTAATTAATACGAGCAAGTAAAAGTGTTCTCTTGCATCTGAACTCTTTTGCTTATACACTTATCAAAAAAAAAAAACTCTTTTGCTTATATTGTCTCTGCTTAACATCAAAGACTGTCTTTGCTCTCTCTCTCTCAGCTTGTTTTATCATGTCTCTTCTGTGTGTGCTTTTAGGTTATGGTCATGGATTATAAGCTTACATATCCTAGTGGCACAGCAACTGCAATGTTGATAAATAGCTTTCATACTAAGACGGGAGCTGAGCTTGCAGGGTAAGTTCTAAATATATGAAACTCTTCATTGGTTTGTAGATCTTGAAATAAGTTTTTTTTTTTTTGGTGGTAATAACACGTGCCTGGTGGGTCTTGAATCCATGATGACAGCCTCCACCTTGCTCTTACAAGAGCCATATGAGCTTGAGCTCATTGGCTGTACCTGCTGATGTAAGATGATTGGGGAAGAATTAATAAAATATTTATGTTGATAGGAAACTTAGAACAAAAACAAAGATATTAAATGAAAGATGAGAGATCTTTTTTTTTTTTTTCTTCTTCTTCTTCTTTTGAGAATACTAAATATTTTTAACACACACACGGGGAGATCTTTATATCTGAAAATATTGCAGCTTTTAGGACACTGTTAAAGAAACTTCTGATAAGATTTTAACATTATGCACTCCGACAAATGGTAGTAGTGCACCTTACCCCAAATAAAATTGGTTAGCATTGCCTAGTTCTTACCGGATCATTATAGAAATACCTTGGGCATGTGTATATGTTGCGGAGTTAACTGCACAGTGTATATTCATTTGAAAAGCATTATGGTTGCCTTATTTCTAATTGAAGATTAACATTTGACAGGAATCAAGTCCGTTGTCTTGGAAAATATTTGAGCATAAGTTTTTTTTGGAGCTGCTTTAAGTGGTTCTTCAGTGGTATTGGTGATTCTTGTGGATTTGATAATTTTCCCACCCTTGGCTTGATGCTATATAAGAACACGTAAGGTTCTTTTGCTTTCACTTTACTTTCTTAATTCTATTTTTCGCTCACTTGCAAACCCCTCACCCCTCTCCCAGCCAAAAAATGCCCTTTAAAAAATAAATCAGCTTTATTGGATGTTTTGTCCTATTAACTGGAGTATGGTGAATACAAAGGACTACTGCCTGATGTCACCAAAGCATAGGGGTGTGCACAGGATGTAGCTTAAGGTGTTTGTCATGTTTAGTAGGGATTGAACCCTGCATTTCCCTTGCCATATAGAGTGACTAATATGTAAAGCGGTACCATAATATATACGTCTTATTTTTACATTGCAATTTGCTTCTTCTAGTGTGATAATCGAGTGATGTCATGTGCCACTGGACTCTTACCAAAATTTTATCTGGTGATAAGGGGTTCATTCTTCATATCTTATAATTTAATTACCCTTGGGGCCAACAGAAGAGGAGGAAAGCAAAAAAAGAAAGTTAATATGTGTGTGCTTGAGCTTTATCTAATTGTTTATGTTTGTGTTTTTTGTAATTATGTGCATATGTATATGCCATATGCATTTGCATTTATCTGTGTGCATTGACTTCATATGGTTGAGCTGCTTAATGAGGAATGTTGTGCATATATGATGGTGTTTTATATGATTCGCTTCTTGCAGGTTCTATTTTGACTTCAGTCCAACTTATATTGGATGTGGTCTAATTTGCCCACATATAGTCAACTGCTCAGTTCTGCTTGGGGCTATCATATCATGGGGTTTCCTTTGGCCCTTCATTTCCCAACACGCTGGAGATTGGTATCCAGCTGACCTTGGCAGCAATGATTTTAAAGGTCTTTATGGATACAAGGTATGGTAAAACGCTTTTTCTTATTCCCTTTCACAATTTATGTTTGTAGTTTATAATTCATGCCTCCACACAAATTACATAATCCTAAAAGAGATTTTGACTTTTTGTGGCTTACATCTCAATCCATTGAGAAAAAAAAGGCCTGTAGGTGAAGGCATGAGGCAAGTGCCACCTGAGTGGGATGTAAACCACATAATATAGCTATTTTCTTCTCTCTCTCTCTCCAATGCTTTGGTTAAATATTATCTTCTTATGACTGCTCTAAAGTGGTTTTTCCTGCCTGTCATGTTGGTTTGCAGGTCTTTATAGCTATTTCACTTATCCTTGGAGATGGTCTTTACAATTTGGTCAAGATAATAGCCATAACCATTAAGGAAATCTGCAACAAAAGCACCAAACAGAGCAACCTTCCTGTCACTACGGAGGTTCTAGGTAAGGATATATAGGGGCACTGGAATTTTCTTTAAAGACGTGGCCCTGTCAATTTGTTTGCAATAGTCATATGTCTTAGGAATGTATATCTTTTTTCTGATTTTATATGTCAAACTTTCCTATTTCATTATATTAGTCCTGAGTTGTGTTTTAGGAGCATTTTTTTAATGGATGTTTTAAGAGCAAATTGAAATAATGGTAATTGAACACCCACCATGTTTCTTTGCAAGACAGATATGACCTTGGTTTAAGTCATGTACTAGCATAGCTAAATTATAATAAACATTTCTGTGATTCACTTGAAAATTTAAACCACTACAATTTTAATTTCTTTTCTTATGTCTTGAATTCAAAGTCTAATCCTCATATCAGCTCCTGTTTGGTACAACTTATTTTTTCCAGCTTTTTGAAAATGGTTTATTTGAAAAGGCTATACCTAGAAGAAATTGAGGTTTTATGTACTTGAAAAAGTGTGGTTTCATAACGGGAGGCCAAATGGTTGTGGGTGGATTGGTTTATTTGCTGATTTGCTTCTTTGCTGAAAGTGGGTAAAATTGCAGTTGTACTTTTAAAAATTGAAGCTTTAAATATCTATACACAAGCAAATAAGCTTAAGAAAAAGATAAATTACACACACACACACTGTAGTATATGAAACATCAATTATTGGTTGAAATTGCAAATTGGTCAGTGTACTATTGCGACACCTGTTATTGACATTTCTCCAATGTGTGCATTGATAGATGGTGAGAGTTCTAAACTACTAATGGAGCAAAAAAGAAGGGATGAGGTCTTTCTTAAAGACAGGATACCCTCCTGGGTTGCAGCCTCTGGATACGTGGGTCTGGCTGCAATATCAACAGTGACAATGCCGCTCATCTTTCCACCCCTCAAGTGGTACCTGGTTCTAGGCTCATACATCATTGCCCCTGCCCTTGCCTTTTGCAACTCTTATGGCACTGGGCTCACAGATTGGAGCTTGGCTTCAACTTACGGAAAGATTGGTCTTTTCATCTTTGCTTCATTGGTTGGAACTGATGGTGGGGTTGTAGCTGGCTTAGCAGCTTGTGGGGTTATGATGACCATTGTCGCCACTGCAGCGGATCTCATGCAAGATTTCAAGACTGGTTACCTCACTCTATCTTCAGCTAAGTCAATGTTTGTGAGCCAGCTTGTTGGAACAGCCATGGGTTGTATCATTGCCCCCCTCACATTCTGGTTGTTTTGGACTGCTTTTGATATTGGGTCACCTGATGGTCCTTACAAAGCACCATATGCTGTAATATTCAGGGAAATGGCCATCCTAGGTGTACAGGGCTTCTCTGAGCTCCCAAAGCATTGCTTGGCCATATGTTGTGTGTTTTTTGTTGCAGCTCTGGTTATAAACCTCCTGAGGGATGTGACTCCCCCAAAGGTCTCCCAATATATTCCAATTCCAATGGCTATGGCAGTCCCCTTCTATATTGGAGCTTACTTTGCTATAGACATGTTTGTTGGGACAGTAATATTGTATATATGGGAACGAATTAATCGGAAGGATGCCGAGGACTATGCGGGGGCTGTTGCTTCGGGTCTTATATGTGGTGATGGCATCTGGACTATTCCATCAGCAATCCTCTCTATTCTCAGAATCAATCCACCCATCTGTATGTACTTTGGGCCTTCTTCGAGTAGCTGAGCAGAATGACCTTATATTGTCTTTGTCTATCACATGTACCTTGAGCTGGAATATTTGTTGGATTGTGTAAATATCTCTCATGTTTTTTGAGAAGCAAATATCTCTCATGTAATTATCATTGGAATCTTTTCTTTCCTACTCAAGCATGGGTTTGAATATATATATATATATATATATATATATATATATATATATATATATATATATATATATATCTCTCTCTCTCTCTTCTGTCTCTCTACAAGAACAAAATCATCTCAAGCTACTGCAAATCATTCTGGCCCAGAAATATTGTGACTTCCATGTCTTTTTCGGTTAACATTGATATTCATCTCGTTGTGTTGCATCATGTATTATTCAAACAAATTTATTCTGAAAACTCTTTGTCTGGAAAAATTATGGGACATGAAAAAAAACTAGATAATATTTAAAATGGATGGCAGTCTGTTACTATATGGTCCATGAAGTAGAATGGTCGTATTTATTTATTGAATATTTCACCGGCTTTAACTTTTTTATTCAGGGAAATAATTATAATATGATGCTCTATATATATATATGTGTGTGTATTTCTCAACAAAAAAAAAAATTAAATAAAACTTTGCAGTTTAAAACCCTTTTTTCCTTAAACCCTAAAACACTTTGTACAAAACTCTTGGCTGATGCAAATTCTTTCTTCTCTAGATCCCAAAGCACTTTATACAAGACTCTTGGCTAATAGTCGATAACTTTTAGTAATAAAATTGATAGTAATTTTTATTTATTTATTTATTGATAAACTAGTAATTTTTATCTTTAGTAGTAAAACCGATAGTAATTTTAAGATACATTGGACACTTTGGACCACTTGTAATACACTCAAACTAATCACAATTCGCCATATGGTGAGTTGTAGTACAAAATTGTGCAAAAATGTGTGTCCCTAGCATTTCCCATATACTATATAGTAAAATTATAAAATAGTTTTGTTTGCATAATGTGTATGACGTAGGTCTATCCTCTGTGGGAAGGTGATTTTATATCAGAAAAAAAGAGATATGGCCATTACCAAAACACGAGAAACTTGCTATTAGAAATGATTGAACCACAGTTGTTGATAGTGGAAGCTTAACTTAAACGGCTTTAATTCCCAAATTGCTGTGTAACAGGTTAGCCTCTTACGTAAGCTATTGTCTTTAATTTTTTTTAAAAGCCTAACCAAACAAAAATGTGTACAGGTGGAGTCTAAAAAGCATTCAAGCTTGTATTAGAATTGCATATATGCTGCTTTTGTAAAAGCTTAATGTGAGGAATTTTGGGGGTACTTGGTTTTTAATTCTTTTGTCACATAATAATAACATCATTAAGCACCATAGTTTGTTCTAACAGTTCTCTTTAATCAATTGAGAGCATTTTTAAATTAATAAAAAATTGATTCATCATTGGTTTTGACTTACTAATTCGGTTAACTTTGTTGCCAAGGGTTCTAATTGGACCCACATAAGTTATAATACGCGTATTGGTGGGTCCCATTTTTTATAAATATCTTTTTCGTAATCTATACTATGTCTATGGGAGTTTTAGATTCATTTATCCTTATCTTCATATTCTTTTATTTATATAATAATAATTCGGTTCCAAATGGTTTGATGACTATTATAAACATAATGGTTGTGGAGAGTATTTTAGAAGGCCTAAGCTATCATGATGCATGATTCATAACCCTCTCCTCCTCCAAATCTTCCTTTATTTATAAAAACACACAATTTTTCATACATAGGTTTGTTATGATTCATGCATGATAAAAGTTATGTTATGATTCGTGCATGATAAAAGTTATATGATAGTGATGAAGTTATTTAAAAAGGATATCGATCCAATAATAATTTGTCACTTTAATAAGTTGTGAAAAAAATTATACTCCTTAGTCCTTACATTGATATTCTTCCTTTAAGAAAGTTTTATGTTTTTATTTATTTATTTATTAAGAGTTAGCAATATTTAGTTTCCTAAATAAGTTGTGAAAATAATTATACCCCTCACATTGGTCTTCTTTCTTTTCATTTCATAAAGTTTTAAATTTTTTTATTAAGAGTTAACATTATCTAATGTCCTTAATATTATACACCTAACATTGGTCTTCTTTCTTTTCATAAAGTTTTAAGGGTTTTTATTTATTTATTATAAATTAAGAGTTATCATTATCTAGTCTATTTTATAAGGGGAACTAAGGTTCTAACACTTCACCCCATGTATGAACTCAAACTCTCTTTTAAGTGAGATTCAACACGTGAAATTTTTAACGTTTTAAATGAAAGGTAAAGTGGAGATAAGGTTTGAATTCAGGACTATTTATTCTTAAAACTTAACGATTAGAAAATGATTCTCTAAAAAAATATGAAAAAAATAATTCTTAAAAAATGATGAATTTAATCATTTAACTATATTACATCTCTAACATGAAATGAAGTTAAAATACATGTTTATTTCTACTCATGGTGGAAGTATTTTTTTGTTTAAAAGAAGTAAAGGGAAAGGGAATATGTGATATGTTCTCAAGATTGCATTAAGATGAATACTAAATTTAGATTTAGTGTTTACAACCCACATGGATGCTGATCTATACCAAAATAAATGTCTTATTAATCAGCATATATACACATAAAGAAGTGGTGATCATAAAAGATGCCTTCACAATAGCCTCACACTTCTAAGAACCATTTTGCGCATGAATTTCTTCATCTTGAAGATTTCTGAGCAATGATTTGGAATTCTTTTCTGATAAAGAGAAATATGGAAGTCTTTTTTTTCTTTCATTTGGGAGGAAAGTGACTGAGTGCACTGGATCAGGATGTACATAATTTGAAACATAAAGACAAAGTAACAGGAAGAGGTAGATAAAAAGTCTCAACATTCAATGTTTTTCACATTCCATTTTTTTCTAATAAGTTTCTATTTTAAAACTGTCACAAAATTTAGATTCTCTATATGAAAAGGAAAAAAAAAAAAATCTAATTCTCTCAAACACTGATAAAAATTGTGCAAATCAAGCACATGGGAGGACTGAGACTTTTTGGATTATAAGCTCCATAGAATCTTTTTTCTTTCTGAATTTTGACGATTGGAGGTGTCTAAATCAAAACCATTGAGTGGGTTTCCCGAAATTATCGCAATGAATTCGACTATAGACTCTAATGAACAATAACGTGTTGTGAGGGAGATTAATAATATTTATTTTTTTTGCTTATTAAAGTGTAAGTCTCTTAATTATAAATTATTGGTTGGAAACTTGGTTGTGAAAATTGAGAACCGATTCGTTAAGAATATATATATATATATATATATATATATATATATATATATATATATATATATATATAAGAATCTAAGAACTGAAATAAAAAAACAAAATAAAATTTAAAGCAAAAGAAAAAGATGGCTCAAATAGATAGGGGAAGATGTGACATAAGGAAGGATAATGGTGAGGTCCATCCTATCAAATGGAGCCATTCGGTTAGAGATTCTGGCTTTATTGGAGCTCAGCAAATTGGTGGTTGTGGTTATTATTGAATGTGGTGGAGCTAGAGAGCTACCCTTTTATTTTTTTTTCCAATTATTTTTCGTTCTTCTAATCTCAATAGTAATGTCCATTTCTTCGAAAATGTCGTACAAATTTTGATAGAGAGACATGCACAAGCACATAGGAATATAGGGCAGTTTGTAGCCATGTAAAAGCTTCATTGCTTCCTTTTTACTTCAAAACTCACATGTTCAAAAAATCTACTATCACAAAAAAAAAAAGAAAAAAAAAGAAAGCACAACTCTTGCCACAATTATTTACGAGTCAGATTGTGAGTGATAAAAAAAAAATGATAGGTTTATATAAAAGTAACAAACAACTAATCACAGTCTGATATATAGAAATTGTAAGTGTACAATTGTACTCGGACCCAAAAACGAATGTTGGGCTCAGGCTCAATGAGCCTTATACAATATAATTTGTAGAGTATGGATTTGAAATTTAGGTTCGGGATGTTGGAGGTTTGATTAGCAAGCTAGAATGTTACAATTTGCGCAAATGATGAACGAATATGACAAATAGATCTCCTCGGACGTAAGCCGATGACGATTTGTATAAATACTCTATTTCTAGGCCAAAGTTTACAATTCTTAGTTCTCTTTTTAGTTTAAGAGCCGATCCCCATCTCTTTCCTCTCTCGTCTCCTCATGTACTTCTTCCTCTTCACTGTTCATCCACGTGTCATACAAATCTTTCTCTTAGATACTTGTCCCATCCACCACCTTCTTGAAGTCTTTAAATAATAGCAGGAAGGTTCAATTCTATTGTTCAGAGGTCATTTCCCCATTAATGCGGCCAGGGAGGTAGATGTAGAGTCTTTAATGTGGAGGTAGCAGCCTTTTCCTTAGATATTTCTATCACATCCTTGCATCTAAAGGGTGCTTGGATCACCCTCTTACCCATCAGTTTTTTCAGAATTCTGCCTTTAACCTTCTTGACGAGTCTCGGGGTCATTGCCGGGCCAGTCCGAGGAGACATTCCTCCTCGGACAACTCTTCGGACCTTTATGGTGCATACTGACTTGTGGGCCTGGAGGCTTTAACCAAAAACAAATTGATACCTGTCAATAAAGCCCAAAACCCAAATGTTTATTCGGGAATTTTTACCCCCACAGGAATAGTTGTGGTAAAAGTTATATTTTTTTATGTGATATTAAAATTACTAATCATACTAAGAAATCGTAGTTGCATTTGCTGGGTCCACTTTTTTTTTTTTTTTTTTTTCTTAAATAGAAATTTTACCAATAATAATTTATCCATATGAAAACACTTGAAAACATTTTCATTCTGGTCTGTTAGAAGTAATTAGCACCTGGTATGTTGCTGCCTAGTTAGTCATCAAATAATAATTTTTGTGCTCAACTAAGTTTTATATTCAGAGGTATGTTTCACAATGCTCACTCACAAGTCACTTCATGTTTTTTTTTTTTTAAAAAAAAAAATTTATGAACCTCACAAGTCACGACTTGCAACACTTTCGGTGGACACGTTTAAACCTAATCAAAGGAATAATGCAATTTGTCAAAACTTTTTGTATGCATTTTCATCTATTGTCACGTTTGTAGGTTAGAATAATAAAATTTTAGAAAGAAGTTAAGACAAGATAAAATAGAGAAAGAACATACACAAGTAACATAATTTAGGTTTAAGGGCTTACATCTCTAGTTCCTAGTTTCAAACAACTACATTTTACCATTGAGATATGTGTATCATTATAAATCTATTGACGGGATATAGAGGAGACTAACTAGACTAATACTAGAATTGCAATACTTGTAGTATGGTTAGGATTACTTGTAGAGTTATTTTGATGATTATTACAATAGACTTAGGTATTGACTAAGAGAGAAAGACTTGACATTCAGGTGAGTTTTCCAATAGTGTGGTACGCAATCAGCTTAGTCTGCATTGTCAAAACGAGTTTGAAATAAATAAAAAGTTCGCAATAGATATAATAGAATAGCCATAGGTTAATCCTAGATTAATTCAAGGATTATAATACTTGTATAGTTAGGATTATTTGTACGTTTAAGACCATAATACTACAACGGACTTAGGCTCTCCTAACTTGGATAACCTAGGCTTTGACTATATTTATAACATTTTTTGGGATATAAATTTAAAAGTCTAGGTAGGTAGAGTAGAACTTATATGAATGAAGTTGTGTCAAAATGGCTTTATTTGGGTAAAAAAAGTCTAAACGCTCAAATCAAATTGAAAGCTTTTATGTGCATGTGATGAAGAAAAGTGCCAAAACGCCAAAAAAATTAAGACAAAGAAAGAATGCATGAAAGAAATATATTGCAGCAGCGAATAAAGCATTCATGGTTGATTACTATTATAAAACTTGGCAGTGTTAGGCCAATTGACAATCGTCAAAGTCTAATCCATTTTCATCAATCGAGGAAAGAATTGAGTTTTCCTCCGAAAAGGTGTTGAATATTGGGGTTAGGTTTTACTTTATACTAGACTTGATTAGTAGTTAACTTTTATTTTTCTTTTTTTATTATTGCTAAAGGGAAATTGCTGGCCGACTTGAATCGACTGTAAAAAGGAGTGAGGAGAGAGATGGACCCGTTTAACCTTTTAGGTATGGATCTCTCTCTCTCTCTCTCTCTCTCTCTCTCTCTCTCTCTCTCTCTCTCTCTCTCTCTCTCTCTCTCTCTCTATATATATATATATATATAGGTTTGGGCTCCAATCACCAACATAAAGATGGCAGTTTTCCGTCATGTATAATGGACATAACTTACTTGGTTGGTTGGATTGCACATGACAATGACTAAGTTTATCTCTTTATTGGTGTTTAGAGCCCAATGATCTCTCTCTCTCTCTCTCTCTCTCTCTATTTCTCTCTCTCTATATATATATATATATATATAAACTTGATATTAATTGTGTCGGTATGTAAATAATTTTATAAAATATCAAATTAATATTTGTGGTTTATTAATAATATAAATAATCCATTCTATAGTAATAATTATATAGGTTGATAAATCTAATTTTTATAAGTTTGTAAACAAAAATTATTTTATATGAATTATCCAAATAATGAAATAATATAGTTTCAACTATAATTTAATTATTAATTATAAATACAACTATATATAGTCGAAATTAATTCCTAAAATATTATGACACATAATGAGTATTTTTTAAAAAACGACACATAATGAGTATTCTACGTGAGTTATATTGATACTTTCTTATTAACATGTTTAAAATTATTTATAGTGTACACGTGAATCGCATGGGACATCAGCTAATTCTATTCAAAAGAACATGATCAAATAAGGGGCCTAACAAGATCAATATACGAGGCTTTAAGCAAGTATTTGCACCAGAAAGTTGATTAGGAAATTGTTCGAAGTTTATCCATTTTAATTCCGTAGGATTTGATTGGCATTTACCAGAATTTGTTTGGTTGTTGAGGCTTTAAAAAAATTCCATCATATACTCTCTACTGCTCACTCAAATGGGTTAACAAATCAACTTTTAAAAAAGATAGGAGTTGGGAACTTGAATGATTAAGACAAACACAAATCAAAGCTTATCTCTTATGGAAATAAGTCATACAAAACCCCATATAAAAGCAAAGATCTTTTTCCCATTCAAGTTTTGAATTCATGTGATATTGGGTAAGATATTTCAACAGCTAGCTTTCAAAGAGGGGCCTCCCTTGTCTCCCTGGTGGGGAGCAAATGTGACTGGCAAAACAATCACCAACACACACATAGCCAATCCCACAATTATTATGATCACACACAACAAAGGAATTGGTCTTCTCTACATCAAAGCAGAAAGCTAAAAACTTAATTAAAAAGGAAAAAAAAAAAAGACATGCTCTCTTATTTTCTGTGATCTGTAGAAACCTCTAAAGTTTCTAAGTAATCAAGTTGGGAGTATCATTAAAGAAATTAAAGGTAAAAACAATTAAAGGAAATATAAAAGGATCCTCACAATGTGACCAACAATTGCATGGAGAATTCATGCAATGTAAATTAATTGACTAGTTTGGGTGTCTTTCGATCTTGAATGCATGCAATAACACCATATAAGTGTCTTTGTCACTCACTGATTTTCTCCAAAAATATATCAATTAATCTTTACCCTTTATTTTAGATGTAATTCCTCAATAGTGAAAAGGGTACACGATAATCATACCCACCTTCAAACTTTCGAATTTTTAAAAATAAAGCAACTTTCGACCAATTTTCAACTCATCCATTCTAATAAATTGGTTCAAGGCCTGCTAGACCATACAACAACTTGTCTCATACACTACAATTCAAGTAATATAACCTTTGAATTCACCATTTACGGGCAGCGGTGGCTATAGGATTTTTTTTTTTTTTTTCCGAGTTCGTTAAGAAAATTAAATTAAACAAAATTTAATAAAAAGAAAAATTGATTATATCAAGTTATTGAAAAAAAAAATCAAACGAAAATATATGTCATTTTATTATTTCCTTCTACAAATTTTTATATTTTGAAATCATTATGAATTTTTATTATCTATTGTCAATGTGGGTAGGTGTAACCATTTTATTTTTTTAAGTTTATATAACATTTTTTATTTTTATGTAATTGTCATTATCTATTTGTTATTGTTTTTATAAAAATATTTTAATCTGAATGGCAAAACTCAACCCAACATGCATTGTATTAATTATTGACCCAAAGAGCCACACTCATTTATTCATATATAATTAATACACTATGTGTCTACTTAACCAATCAAAGTGTAAATAATCACTAATTTTATAACAAAATGTTATTATAACATAATAACAATACACACATATTTAACAAATCATCTATATTTCCTAATTATTAAATTATATAACGTTAATACTTATACTGTACGTACATATTCACACAAATAACATTATAACAAAATTAAATAAATAACACACACAACAAATATCAGACACTCATATTTACACAAATAATATATGTGATTTATGTCGATTGGTTGGTTTTGAGATGGACTAATTTTTGTTATTATCTAGTTTTGAACTGGACTGATCTATTCCATAGTGTGCAAGATTTAAGTCAAGGTGTACAAAAATATTTTTAAAGGTAAATTAAACTAATAAAATAATATTTTATGCATACAAATTTTTTTTTTATCAAGTAATGAACCCCCTGAAGCATTAGTAATGTTGCACTTGTTTATGGGTCTTATAAGAAGGAAACAAGACAAAAGGGTACAAGATAAATATATTTAGCAAGGTGTTCCTTTTATTATTATTTTTTTACTCCTACATTAAACAAATGATTCAACAATCTCTAACTTTAAAACCTTACAACCATATATAATTGGATAAACTCTCTACATCTCTCTCTCTCTCTCAAACTATATAAACAAAAACAAACAAACAAAAACAAAAACACTTGAGTCCAAAAAAAATATGACATATCATGCTCAATTGTTAGAAAACGAGGAATAAAAATGGATTGTTCGGTTACATCAAGGAAGAAAGTAGATCCACGAAATAAAGCTATAATGTGATATAAAGATTAAAAAGTGTAGCCTAAGAATCAATACTAACTCTTTTTTCTTTTCTTTTTTTCTGAGAAGAAAGTTATCAATACTAAATGATCACACAATGTGGAAATGAATACGGAAATTCTTCTTCAAAAACTGAGATACTTTGTAATTGAAATATATTATCTAATCAATCAATAAATATACATCTGTATGTATACATTATGTTGATTTTTATTTAGAAGATAATAAGCAACAAATGTTAAACAAATATATTATATCTAAAACTAATTTTTAAGTAATGATACATAAGAAAGAAGCACATATTTAGAGTATAAAGTAAATATCATAATTGTAAAATTTTCAAAGATATTCTCAAATTTTCTGTACATACATAATATATCCCTAAAATAATACAGATCAATTTGCTACAGTCCTTCAAATGTCCACAATAAAATTTTTAGATCCCTTTTTTCTGATTTTAATACTCAGAAGCATTTTAAAATAGCATATAGAATCCATTTTCGAGCTTATTTTTCATCTTAAAACAATATAATTTTTAACTATATAATTTATTTTTTGAAAATAAAATTGTATTTTTTTTTTATAGTAGAAAAGTTAGAGAAAATTTTATTTGTTGGCATCTTATTCTTATGCCGGGCTTCTCTGTTGAAATAATTAATGTATGGTTGGAAGAGATACTTTGATTTTTTTTTTCTACAACTGTGATGATAAATATAATTACATTCTTACACAATAATTAATTGATGAAAATTAGCTTATTCAAACAAACGCTAATAAATTTTATTTTGAATTTTAGAACCTGGACGATTCATTGAAGTATCCTGCTGTGACTCACAAGTATCCGAATTAAAGATTTTAACATCATAATTAATGGACACATTTCCAACCCACTTGAAGTATCCTATCAAGTTAAGGACCACTTCTTCTCAAAAAATAAAATAAAAAAAATAAAAAATAAGGACCATTAATTAAGTAATTATCTTCTACGCCCATTCTACATAACAGACAAAAGAGAAACTTTCTTGTTTTAGGAATATATCTTAGATTAGAGGGCTTATGAGATGTTGAAATAGTACAGAATATAAGAATAAACCGGATAAACAACCAAACAAAAAAAAGACATGGTGGGGGGATTATAAAATTCACGATGATGAGTACAAATCTTACATCAATATAATTTAAAGGTTTTGATTAACAGGTACCCTTAGAGCATTTATTAATGAATTATTTAAAAAAAATTAATATTATTTTTATAAATATAAAAAGTGGTAAAAAAATGAGTTTTTTTCTTTTTTTACCATAAAAAATTTCTAAAAATATATCATAAATTAATTTCTTTAAGACCCACATGTGAACTTTTTTTAATTTAAAAGAGGAGTATTAGGGATACAACTATTTTTTGCAATATTTCCTTAATTTGCTAGTGTGACAAGTTATAATTAAAGTAATATCATTTTACCTAAATTCACTATTAACCGATATTTTTACAATTTAGTTCTTGTATTGATATCAAAATAATTTTTCCATAAAAGGTAGAGACCAAATGATGAAAGGTGAGTATTAAACAACAATAGTATGCAAAGGACTGTATTCGTTCATAAAAATAGACTTAACAACGGTGGCTAAAAAACCAAAGAGGGTTCTTGAATTTGAAGGTATATATTGTGAACAAGATTGTCACGTCGTTTTCTAGTTCAATTATTCCTACACGAATTTTTTTTTATAATTATAATTATGATTAATTGGTTAGTGTTAATTAGTGGCCTATATTCTGCCGCTATACCGGTTGGTATACTGGCTACGAATGCAACCTTATTTATAGGTCTATGTGTGTTCTTATCATGAAATTATGCTGGCTAAAGTGTTTATTAGTTTAAATGTTATAAATCACACAAATTGATGCACCTATCTCAGCAATTAATTATTCTGTTAGTGTTAGAGTTAGGTTTATATTTATTAGAGTTTTTTTTTTTTTTTTTAAGAGTTTCAACCTATGACGTCCGCTCTTAATGGTAGACTTTTTATCATCATCAGACTAAGATACCAATTGGTTTTTGGTATAGGCGGAAATTGAATCATAAATCTCTTATTCAACCATAAAAAATTTTACCAGTGGAGCTAATTGAAATCCACATTTAGAGTTTTTATATGAGAACACTAATAAAATCATGCAATATTTTCACCACTACTAAGGGATTATCTCATAATCGGTCAAAGTAAAATAAACAATAAAATTATATTAGAATCTACCTCAACTCAATACAAGGATGTACTAAAAAATATTGTGAAATTTTGTTACGTACTTACACTTTCTCAATTTATTAATACATTATAGTATGATATAATCTATGGGACATTAAGACATTGAAAATCGTTTTCAAGCATAATTGAAAATGGGTTACCCTCTAAAGAATTTGGGCATCTTTGTCATTGGAGAAATTTATGGGGCTTCTTGTCACTTTCTTGAGCTGTTATTGGCACCATTAAATACGGGTTTAATTGTTTTGACAAGTGTATTATAATCTCTCTCTCTCTCTAGACACAGCCACACATACTCTCATTTCCCCAGAAAATGCGTTTGTCTTGTTTTATTCAATTTTAAATTTGACCACTACTAAAATTTAAAAAGAAAAAAAAAATTCAACATAGACTTTTTTTTTATTAAAAAAATATTATAGTTCTTTATATATATATATATATTTAGTTTCTAATTAAATTCAACCATAATTACATTGGCTAATGCAAGTCTACAACAACCCAAAAGATATTATTTTTTCCCTTACAAAAATTAAATTCAACTAATTTAATTTTTCTCATATTAGAAGGGAGGAAAATAAATTAACTTATAATTTGGCTAGGCATATTCTATAAATATCCTAAATCTCTTAGTGTGGATGAAAGATGTTCCATTATAATTCTAATGTGTTTTTCAAGCTAATTTAACCAGGTTATCTTAATAAAAAGCATCAATGTCCTTTTTCTCCACACAAAAAAAAAAAAAAAGACTGACTAATATAGTCTCATGGTTGATTTTTTAGAAGATGGTTGAATTTAATTATAGAATCTATAATATAATACAAGAAACATTACCTCAGATTTACCCTTTTTTAACATTTTTTAGAAGAAATATTAAGATCTTTTATTAAACTTCAAATTAGCAAGAAATAAATTTATCAATGTCTTTTGGAAATTCTTCCATCTAAACCATTAAACTAAAAAAAACTTGTCATTTCTTAAAAAAATAAAAATAAAAAATTGCCTTGTCTCATGAGTATGAGCTACAACATTTCCTTAACATCAAACATGAGATAAACAGTATCAACTAAGAGCATTAACAATAGCTCCTAATTTTTTTTAAAAAAATAGCAATAGCAATAGCCCCTACACTTTTTTTGGTTAAAAATGGTAATTCAGTAATAATAATTTAATACGTGGGTTCTAGTTAACTCAACTGGTAATTTCTAATGATTGAATAAGAGATCTGAGATTCAATTCCCACCTATATCAACGATCGATTGGTGTTTTGGTTTGATGATAAAGAGTTATCATCAGGAGCGAACGTCATAGGTTGAAACTCTCTCTAAAATAATAATAATAATAATAATTTAATATCATTTTTAGTGTGCATCAACCTCTCCCTCACCCAATATTTTCCTATCAAAATTTTTCCTCTGTTTTAAGTGTGTCTTTGGACAAACTTAAGGTCTAATTTATTTTCACCATCAATCCAAGTAATAATTTCATCCAAAATATTTATTTAAACCATTTTTTTAAGGATCAAATTGGACCAATCAAAATAACTATCGTTAATGGACGCTAGACATGAGGAATTTCAATTAAACTTGACTAAAAAAATTATTGGTAAGGTGACATCAATGGCAAGTTGCAAGAATGGATCCAAAGTGATATTCCCTCTCTTTTTGTCAAAGTAAAAAAGTTTTACTTATAAATTTTTTTTTTTTTAAATCTCCTAATTTGTGAAGCTGTGATTGGAGGTCACAGAAAAGCATGGTCCAATCATACAATCCTACGCAATACATACCCAACACTTATATATATTTTAGAAGTGGGATTTTGTAGATGGCCCATAAATTGTCAGAAACTCTAGTATTCAGGAACCAGGGCCCCACTAAGATAGTATCTCTGAACTGAAAAACAAATCAAAACTTCACCTCCTTTATATGCAAACAACTGCTTTTTTTTTTTTTTTTTTTTTTTTTTTTGGGGCTTTGGGGTAATTGCCTTTTTATGCAGGTGCAACAACATCCTCTCTTGTCTTCTGTACATAACTTGTGGTAGCTGACCCTATTATTATTAATTTTCTATGTGTGTGTGTTTTTCTTAAAAAAACATATCTGAGGGATGGGGCTAGAGTGGGTTAGAAGCAACTCCAATAGCAACTCAAAGGGTGCCATGTGTCAAAATGTTAATAGTCCAGGTGGACAGTTGAGTCCCTTAGAAGAGATGGCATGAATTTGCATCATACAATGCTGTTGCAATAATAGCATGCAGGGTAGAGAGAGAGAGAAATAATGAAGTGGGATGGAATCCATGGTATGAACATGGAATGGGTTTTAATTTCATGTGTGTCTGAAGTGGTGGTAAAATTGGCAGTTAAAGTTGCTTTCACATCAGAAACTAGTCAAAACCTCACAAGTCACAACAGTGAAAAAGGAAAGGACAAGTAAAACAACCTATGGAACTAAACCCAGAGTTAAAATTTGACAATGGGGGCACATTGGGATTTTAATATTATATGAGTTTTGTCTTCTCATTCCTTGCCAAAAACAGTGAAAACTCATGAAAGTCTAGGACTTTTCAGGTCACCTTCTTCAATCAAAGAGGACCACTTTTCCTTTTTATTAGTCTTATTATTTATTTTTATTTAAAAAAATTTTTTTGCTTTCTTTTTCTATTTTGCCCTGTTCATGGATCCCAAGGGCTCAACAGCAAAGCAGCCACCACAAGGGGTACCCAACTTCTTGAGCCTCCCACAGCCACAACACCATCAACAGCAACAACAAGAACAAGAACAAGAACCAAACATGGGTGAGAACAAGCCTGCTGAAATCAAAGACTTTCAGATTGTGATTGCTGACAAAGAAGAAGGGAAGAAACAACTAGCCCCAAAGAGAAGCTCAAACAAAGACAGACACACAAAAGTTGAAGGAAGAGGAAGGAGGATAAGGATGCCAGCTTTATGTGCAGCACGAATTTTCCAATTGACCAGAGAATTGGGTCACAAATCTGATGGGGAAACCATACAGTGGCTGTTACAACAGGCTGAGCCATCTATAATAGCGCACACTGGGACTGGAACCATACCAGCTTCAGCTTTGGCAGCGGCAGGGGCCTCTGTTTCACAGCAGGGGACCTCTCTATCAGCTGGATTACACCAAAAGATTGATGAATTAGGGGGGTCCAGTATTGGGTCAGGTAGTAGGACCAGTTGGCCAATGGTTGGTGCCAACTTAGGGAGACCCCATGTGGCCTCAGCGCTATGGCCCCCAGTCACTGGTTTTGGGTTTCAGTCATCATCTGGTCCATCTACAACTAATTTGGCCACTGAAAGTTCAAATTACTTGCAAAAAATTGGGTTTTCTGGCTTTGACTTGCCACCCACCAATATGGGTCCTATGAGTTTTACTTCTATATTGGGTGGGAGTAACCAGCAGCTTCCTGGATTGGAACTTGGCTTGTCTCAAGATGGTCATATTGGGGTTTTGAACCCACAAGCCTTGAGCCAGATTTATCAGCAGATGGGACAAGCTAGAGTGCACCAGCAACAGCAACAGCAACAGCAACATCAGCAGCATCAGCATCAGCACCAACACCAACACCAGCACCAGCATCAACCTCCTACTAAGGATGATTCTCAAGGTTCAGGACAGTAAGTTTGGGCTTTGGAGACATTAAAGTTTACAACTTTGGGGAAGGACGTCAAAGAAGTAACATTGTTCAGAGGCTGAGTTCTTTTGTAATGGTTTTTGTATTGTATAATTTGGAGAAAAAAAATTATGAAAAAAAAAAGTGAGGAAAGTGATACTGAGAGAATTCAATAGGGACTGGAATGGATTTGGTTTGCCTCTTCTTTTTGTCCTCTGCATCACCTAAGTCTCCAAAAACAGGTGCTTTTAGGTCTTCATGGTTTGTTTGATGATTATTTTCTGTATATATACCATAGAGGTGTAATTGTTTTTAGTGTTGCTTCTGGTGTAAAATGTGCAGGTGGAATTGTGCACAGCCAAATTGCTTGGGTTTTGGATTAACTTCTTGTTTATTTCAGAGGTGTGTTGATTATAGTGTAAGGCATCTTTAATTATTTTTCTCCTTCTTTAGGTCTGGATGGAGTGATTATCGGTTTGCTTGTGACATTAGAGTTTCAGTCATACTTGTCCAATTGGTAGATCTAGTAAGGGATTTTGATTTTCTAATATATTCTTATGTTTTGCACAGAAAGGGCAATTACTTATATCATCTAGCTGTCTCATATATGCAGTTCACTTTTACCTTATATCCACAAACAACCTGCCTTATTGTTTACCTATTCTAAAGAACACAGCTTTGGACCAATCTCACTATCCCCTTGAAAGTATTCTGGTTACTTCTTTCTGGGAATTCTTCTCTCAAAATCTATTTATTTATTTTCTTTTTATTTGAATTTTCTTTTTTTGGAATATGGCAAGTAATGATATCCACAACCTGCTTTCTGTTCAGGGTATAATATGTTTTTTATTTTCCTCTTTGAGGGTTGTTTGGGAGATGAGTTTAAAGTTACGTTCTTTGGGTGTTTTTGATATACGTCTGAGTAAAAAATGGTGTGAAAAAGTGTATAATGTTATTTAGAAGGTGTGGAAATGTGTTTAATCTAACTTGCCAAACACCCCTTATATTCCCTACCGGCTAAAGTTTTGATATTGGTGCACTTTGAGGCTAGCATAGTTTTTAACATAATTTTAGGAGCTATTAATATAAGATAAAAACCATTGGTCTTGAATGATGATTAGTCCTTTCACTACAATGCCATTCATTTTGTACTCTAATCAACCTTCAAATCTCGAAGAGGGGCCTTGCCCATGACTCTTGTCTTAGTAGTGTTTGTAATTGCCAATGCTGCTGCTCTTTTGCCTCACTAAGTGCTCACTAACCTAATTCTTTTGGAGCCAGAAAACTTCATTGTAAGTGTTGCTGATAACGTGGTTCTATAGAGCCTTTGCAAACTATAGCAAGTTGGGTAAGCCAAATATCGTGGTTGCTAACATTATGCCATTGAGGGACTGTTTTCACATTAGGGCATATCTTGAGGAACATGAAGTAGACTAACCTCACGAGGCATTACTAGAAGCTGCTAAAGAACCTTTGTGCTAAAGCTTCAAGGAACTTTCTATCTTTGCCTTGGAGACCTGATATTGCAAGCCCATCTTATCAACTACATGTCTGTTAATATTGCGCTCCTAGCTTAAATGCATGTTGCCTTGATGCCTGTGGCAAGATCCATTGTTCAAGTTTTTGTTGGTGCTTATTCATCAACCTTGGATTCTGGAAGTCCAAGGTTGATGAATAAGCTCTTATTAGATTAGAGTTCTGTTTTTCTTTTTTAGAAGGCTTATTAGATTTGTGTTAAAACAATTGAATTAGCACTTAGTGGAATGATAATTTATCTTAGATATGACACCCCACTTGGAGGATCAAGTGAGGGCAATTTCTCCTTCGTAGTAGCTTGGACTTTCTTTATCACATTATATGCGGTGTCATAGCAAGTGTCTTTATGTGTCCTGAGAATGGTACAATCAAAACAATTATGGTTTAGATGTTTCTTTTTACTCTAGAACTTTGAATCCAAATCTGTTCTATAAATTTCATTACTCTATACATGCGTCTTCATTATACTAGTCCACCTTTCTGGTATCACGATGCCCTCTTGTTAAAAATATAAAATTATATGAAAGCACTTCTCTTGGTTAAATATATTATTCATCTCACTGTACTTCTACACCTTATAGTTAATCAATATCTTCTTTTGTCTTCATCCGTGCCCTTCTCCCCCTTTAGGTATTGTAAGTCTTACTTACTGGTGTAAAGATTCTATTAAATATATGAAGCTACTAGCCTACTAAGGCATAAATCATCTGATATAAATAAAAAGCACTAATACTATCTGGGTGTAGGTCATTCTCATTAGAAAATTTCTGCGAGTTTTTTGCCTTCAAAGAGATTGGACAAGGGGAAAAATTGTACATTAATTGAGAAGTTAGTGAAAATAGTTTAGGGAACCAAAACAATATACACATTGCCAGATTGTTATTAAAAAAATATGCGAGAGAGAGAGAGAGAGTTAGGAGATGTTTTTTGAGTAAAAACTTTCTTTTAAAAGTTACAATGAAGGGTACATATCAAGTTGTTAATGGGTACTTTTTGTGTTATAAAGTTGACATGAAAGCTTAAATGCTACTCTTTGTTGATTTTGTCCTTTCAACCATTGCTGTAGTCAGCAATGATGTCTCTGATATCATATCTTCTTCTCAGTCGAGTCACTTTCTGCTTCTGTTTTTCTTCACCCATTTACCGTCCCTCCCTATAATTGTGGCAGCCCCTTTCTTTGAATATTATAATGTGGACATCTGCTTTACAAAGAGACATGACTCTTTGTCACTCTCAATTTGATTTAATGGTCCTCTACTATTATTATCTTGGCTTGTCGGCTAGTCTTCCTATCAAATGGTCCAGAAATCTCTGCTTAATTGCAAAGGTTGTTTACTGACAAGAATAAAATCAGATATTTTTCCCATTGAAGCTCAATTAAAAGCCATAAAATCTCAATTTTCTAGCATTGTTACTGAAACATCCAACTGTTCATAACATTTTCATGCTTTGCAGCCTCATGATCACATTACAGAAATCTGCAGTACCAACCCAACACCTAAACAACGATTTAGGACACGGTTTCATCTTACGATCAGCTGGCGTTAAAATTTGATTATATGTTTATGGTGCATACGTTCTTATGCTCTCTCTGGTTTCCTATTTTGAACCAGGTTTATTCTCAATCTAGTTAATCTTTCCCTATTATTGCTTGCAAAACAAAAAAAACGTATGGGGTGCGTCCAAACCGTCACATTTTTACCTTAAAAAGGACTTGAAAGCTCCATTAACAATAGATACTATACCATTTCATGGTTGAGCTAAATCTTACTGTTATCTTATAAAACACATGGTTTCCTCTTCTCTCACATATAACCTTGAGGAAAGCCATCACTTTCAGTTTGGTTTCATTGTCAATCAAATATAATGATTTGATTTAAACCCCACTTATTGTTAATTTGTCAAAGCACCATCACCTTTTATGACTCTTACAATTCATTCAACATTATATGTCTGCTCCATTAGTGAATAATGGAAGTGCTAGTCGCATCAACACTGGCAATGCATTATTTTCACCTGTGACTTTTGCACTTTCAGTATTAAGGTTTGCTTGGTTTAATCTTTTTACTTTTGTTGCCTTTCCTCATTGGGTTATATGGGACCCAACTCATGCTTGGTTTTAATGGGCCATTTGCTTGTTTGTATGATGATATCTTCAAGCAGTCGTGGTTCTGTCTTTTTAGCGGAACACCATAAATGTACAAAGGGTCAACTGTTGAAGTACAGTACATATTGGAGATGATGGCCCCTGGACCCTAAATTTTAATAGAAGTGTTTTGTTACTATATGTGATAGATACTAATGATTCATATACAATTCCGTGAAATTATTATTAATTTTCATATAAATCCATTGTTTACACCGCTTTATTTTTTACCATTAACAATTTAACATCTTGTTTTTCAAAAAAAAAAAAAAAACAATTTAAAGGAAACAAAATTATGAAAAAATGGTTATATCTTTTTTTTTTCCCACTTATTTTCTTGAAACAAAAAAAGAAAAAAGAAAAAGAAAAAAGCAGTTGACACACGGCAGCATATGTGTGAACGATGGGTGACAAAATCATAAGATTATTTTACATGTTGTTTGGTTTTGATGTCTTTGATACTTCCAAATGGAACAAAACATATCATGGAATCTCACAAGGTACCCTTTTTACCATCAATCACCATGTGGCATCCAATGTAGATTGTAACTCCTATAAGTGCACTTTCGTCGTGCATATAGGAAAATAACAAATGAATGTGAAGGTCACAATCGTACTAGTGTCATATCCCCCTGGCTCTTTCTTCTGAGACCAAATTAATTTCAACTGGGCACATAAGTGTGAACGAATGCCTTTCAATCAATGCCAAAGGCCAAACAAACACACTTGGAATGCGTCTTTGAGCTGAGCTCACAATCAAATAACGTTAAGCCTAGTAAAATATTATTAGCATCAACTTATAATAATGATATGATAAAAAAGGCACACGCGAAAAAAGTGAAAAAGTAATACTATCATCAAAGAAATAGTAGTGCTCCCTCAATAAATGCCTATGATGCGAGAAGAAAACTACAAAGCACCAAGCCCTACTAAATCTAAATCAGACCAAACAAGCCTAAAAGAACTACAAAGAATCGCAGGAGCTCATTTAAGATCTAACAGAATCTAAAGCAAGGCAAACAAAGCTTTTCAAATTTTGAATGTTTGTCTCAGTCAGGCTTTCAATTAGCTTTACAATTTGAATATGGTCAAATTTCAGCAAAAAAGATAAGGGCCTTAGACATTGAACCGACACCTATGCACCCATCTTGTAAATCTTTTGTCAAAAGCAGCCAAAGTTTTTGTTGTCACAACAACGGAAACCTCTATGATGATGTTAAATATGTTAGAATTTGAGATTAACAAGGCATATCGGGTAAACAAATATTGTGAATTATAAATTCTCAACCAGCTCTCACAAACTACATTCATAATTCTTCTCAAACCACACTCTGAAATTTTAATTATGTTCGATTTTGGCGAAACACCTTGTAACTCAATTACAATGTTTGATCTCCCCATATTAAGGTCAATAGATTGAATGTTGGCAAACTCTAAACAAATCCTTGAGTCTTGTTGAGTCCATGATTTATTTTTCAAGTCTAAAACGAAGATTAGTTGAATAAAATAAAATTTCTGAAATCTCGACACCACTTTGATAGATCAAGACAAGGTCAACACCTGTCGATTGATTGAGAATTGCGAAATCAATTTTTACTGTAATGCCTTTTATTTTAAGTTGACTATAGAAGTGGGCTTTTGCAACCCTAATTAGAGAGCCTATATATAGGCCTATTAAGCACAATTTTTCTTTAGAAGCAAACTAAAAACATCATCAATGGTGTTATTGCTGCCAAAACGCTAATCAAATTTGAAGTCACAAAGCCTATATAGTCAAGTTGCTATGAAGAATCTTTGAGGTGGTTCTTGAAATCACAAACAGGAAGTTCAAGTGAGGAAATTCAAAATAAAAGAGTCCAACTAGGTTAGAGATGGGTGCAATCACATGAGTAAATCACTATTAATTGGAAGTAGCAATTAGGAACATGGCTATGTTTCAATTGTAAGAACTCCAATTCTATAAGTGATTTTTTTCCCCTTGTGGTTTAAGAACCCTCACCTTTGTTTTTTTTTTTTCCTTTGGAATAATTTTTCCATAAATTTTCCTCTATGTTTCCATATGGTGTTGCTTGTTTATTGTTTTACATATGCTGTATGTTACTTTATGGTAATTAACTAGGAAATCAATCTAAATTCATAACTAGTTAATTTAGCAAGTTGATTAATATAACTGTAAAATCCAAGTGGTTGAAATTTTCCCAATAATTAGGGTTCAAATATCCTCTCTCCTACTTATTTTAATGAAGTAATTGTTCCTATTCATAGTTTTGGCTTTAAAATTAGTTATCACATATAGAAAGTTCATAAAAGACAATGCATATGAAAAGTTTGTATTTTTGAAAATATATTAATTTCAAAAGTTCTTTTTTTTTTTTTTTTAATTCAATAGTTGAGAATGGAAGAATTTTGAACCCTTGCCATCTCCATTGAAAAGACAAAAAAAAAATCAACCAATTAAATTACAAGACTTCTAGCAGAATACATAATAGGTATTAAAGCCCTTTTAAAGATGAATAACTATTTCTCAATTTAATTGTTTGAACATATGTGTTTCATGTTAGGAATATATGTCATCATGTATTGGCTAATCTTTTAACAAAACGCAATTTGCTTGTTTTTGGGTAAATCTAGGATGTGTTTAATATTTCAAGAAACAAGGTTTCAAGTTCAAGTGTTAAAGCCATGCAAGTCTGTCCAAGAAACAAGTGAAGAAGTGCTGGTTTTAAAACCTCAACAACTAGCTCGACAGCTAGTATCTATCGAGGTTTAAAAAACTGTTTATGCCCAATACTCGACAGCTGCTCGACAGATAGGGTATTTATCGAGATTGATGAAAAATAGATTCTCAACTTTGATTTTCATTCCAATCCGTGAATAGATGTTTGGGCTTTCTTTTCTCACAACCCTAAACATATATAAGAATTATTTTAAAGGCCGTTACAGCTGATGCACATAAACGCAAAAGTTCTTCACAAGCATATTGTGAACCGAAGATATATGCCCTAGTTCATCTTTCTCTTGAAGAAGTTGTTGTGTTTGTATACTGTAGGGTTTTGTGACCAAGGAGTTTCGTGATCTTCATCGTGTGATGAACTGAAGAACTTTACAGTTAATATCATTCTCAAGTTAGTGATTAAATAGCGTACTAGGACCGCACATCTATTGGTTAGTCACGTATTGGGAGCCGTGCATTGAAAGGAGAGATTATCACTACAGAATAAGTCTAATTGGTTATTGGGGTAAGGGTACAACTATATGTTGGTATAAGTTACTGGGATTCCTTTACTTGTAACCGCTTGTTGTGATAATAGTGAATTTTCAGGAGTTGTGACCTTAAAATCATCCGGTGAGGTTTTTGCCTTTGAGGTTTTCCCCATTCGTAAGCAAATCACTATGTCAACTTTAATTTTCGCTGCATTTTACTTTAGTTGGTGATTGTTTGTGCTGCCATGTGTTTTGCATGTTAATTTGATTAATTAATAAACTTGACTAATTAATCAATTAATTTATCATAAGGGGTCAATACATTCTTGGCCTATCATTAATAAATAGTTATTCATGAGTATTAACTATTCCTTGTACTGAAGATAAAATCAAATAATCGAATGAGTAATGCTACAGACACAAATTCTTTTACAACATTTTTATAAACTGCTGATGTGGCTTTGATATTTTCTAAATAGTTATTGTAAGTAAAAATGTGATGTTAATAATGGACTCATATTAGAACTAGTAAAAATTTGTCACATCATCAATTTATAAAATAGTTTGTATCTCTAGTATTACACTAATCAGATAGCTATTACACACGAAAAACCATGTTACGAGATATTTTACCACATAACAAAGCCCTAAGTAAGACAACCCAAATGGGCTTTTCATGTCTCCTAAGAATCTCCTTCTAACAACATAGCTTCCCCCACATGGACACGGGAAGACCACCTTGGGCTTAAGCCCCCATTTAGATTGAAACCATCAAATTCTTAGAAACAACGCAAATGTACGGGCTTCAATTTGTCATATTCTTTTTTTTTTTTAATGAGAATTTGTCATATTCTTTGATGATCGAGAAATAGTTATTAGGTTTTTCGATTTAATTCCTTTTCATTAAGAAAATAAAAAACAATTTTTGAGATAATTTCCAACATCTTTTATTCAATAATTTGTTTGTTTTGTGACCCAAAAAAAAAAAGAAAAAAAAAGAAGAAGATAAAATGATAAAGAGGGATCTAACTGTTGATTTTCACTATGTACAACAAATACTCACTATTGAGTGTTGACCATGTTGATGCATATTGCAAGGACTGGATGGTCATTACAGTTCTGTACAAATAGTTCTGAAATGGTTATCTAAGGCCGGCCCGAAGTTCATCTTATACAGATGTTTAGCCCAAATAGCCTTTCAAGCCCAACTATATTGTTAGAATCTCCTCCTAATTCCAACATAGCTCTTTCCATCTGCGTTACATACACCAACTTTCAGTAATGGTCTTTTTTTTCTTTTCTTCATCTAAACAACTCCAAGGCTTTACCTTATCCAAAAGGTCTTCCTTTAGTTGACATAAATTATTGGCTTGTTAGCTCACAGCCAGTTCCCCTTACATGTTTCACTGTCGCAAGGTGTTGAATAACAACACAAACCTAGAGAGTCCATGCTCATGACAGGACAAGCAAATGAGGGATTCAACAGTTTCACGCCTACCAGTCATGAACAATACAAAGAAGAAGCTTTCCATGCAAGTTGTGGTTGAGAACTATATTGAGGTTTATGACTTTTTCTCTCTTCCAATCACTTACGAAATTTGTGTTATATATATACACACACACACGTGGGTTCCAATTAGCTCCACTAATTATATAAGAAATTTGGGGTTCAATCTCCGTTTATACCAAAAATTGATTGGTATCTTAGTCTAATAATAAAGAGCTATTATCAGGAGTGAACGTTATATGTTAAAACTCTAATATATATATATATATACACACACACACACACGTGTGTGAGTGAGAGCCCCAAGTGAAGAAAAAGTAAACGAGTAGAGGAATTAATATAACATTACTATGCCTAAACCCATAAGCTTATGTTTATGGGTTAAGTGTTGGCTCTATATGTTATGTTAAGGCTCTCGTATGGAGTTTTTCTAGTGTGTTGTTTCCCCCAATAAGTGGTATTAGAGCTTGGTTAATTTAATGCCTATTTTCTTGTATGGATATAAGGAGTTTAAGAGAAGATTGTGTTTGGTAAAATTTTTACCATTGTTTTAATAGAGGCTTGCATAAGTGTGGTGAGGAAAGAAAATTAACTTTGGTTATTTTTTTAAATATCTTTGGTGTGAAAGAAAAGTCTATACCTTAGTGTGAAAGAAAAATATTTTTCTGGTTAAAAAAGTAATTAGTATTCATCGTAAAAATCATGTATTTTTTTAACCATCAAAGAATTAGAATTATAGTCGATCTTATAAATAGGAAATATTGCAAATGATTAATTGATGGCTTTGGCCTAAGAATCCTCCAAGAAGAATTTTGGAATTGAGTGTGAAATCAAGAGAGAGAAAAAAAATGAATTTTCACTTAGAAGGTACCACAAGGAGCGAGACGATTTAAATTTGCTCTTTTGAATTAAAACATCTATATTGAATTAAGTTGATTCTTTCTTTCTTCCTTTTTTATAACCCACTAAAGACAATCCTTCCATATCACATTTATTGTAAAACAAAGGAAAATTTCTAGTTTACATTATACTAGCAACGTAAAATTTACACCGTAAACAAAACAAATGTGTACAATATTTTATACTTCTTACAAATGCATGTGTATAATACTGTATGTATTTATTTAATCTACAATATAAATTTATTTAATCTAAGATGTACAGTAGAATGGAAACCTGTTCAATTATTTTGGCAAAGATGGGCAGAGACCAAGACGAACGGGTTATTGAATATCTAACCTATATATCCGCCTTTTATATACCAAACTGTTTTGTGGGACTGTGGGGCATGGGGACTACCCGTTTTTTTTTTTGGACTCGAACTTAAGTTATTTTTGTAGTGTTTATATAATAACCTAATCTATAATTCCGTTGGATTAAAAAACACAAAAGTCATTAGTCATATCATCCCATTAGTTACATCACAAACAAAACCACAATTTCTTTTTTTCTATATATACGTAGTCATAGCTTAAGAATAGAGAATAGGGTGTCCTTTTTGCGTGGGACTTGGACATTTGGGATACAGCCTTTGAGTGTGATTTCAAAATTGTTTCCGTTGCTATCTGCGACCCTGTTACTATTGTGGTTAGCATTACTATGGGGATTCAGCAGAAATAACAAGAGTTCAGAATGAGAATGGTACAACTATCATGTGAAGCGGCAAAAAAATTGGCCAGCGCATGTCTTGGCTCAATATGTAAGAGTAATACTAATTATTTAACTTAGATAAAGAAAAATTCTAATATTCTTAAGCTCGCATTGATTCGGGGTGTATTAAATTTTTCTTTTTCTTAATGAAAGTTAAGATCTCTTTGTATAAAAAGAATAATAATTATTATTTCGGCACCATTTGAAAGGACAACCAATAATACTGGCATCAGTTCTAATGTTTTAATATAATTAAAAAATTATAGCAAAAAAAAATAAAAAAAAATAAAAAGTAGTATATAACTTCAACCTTAAAAGTGTCAAGTTGGCAAATTCGTTGAAGGGTACATTCTATCTAACCCTCAAAAATTTTGGACCCGTTTGATAATGTTATTCTAATAACGGTTATTTATATTTTTTGAAAAATATGTGTAAATAAAAAAATGTGTAATAGTGTTTAAAAATTAAAAATTGTTATTTAAGTGCATGTACACTAAATTTGGATTTGTGTCACTATCAACGTCGTTATTCATCCAGTTTTGACCTCTCCACGTTTGTGCCTTATCGCAATACATTGCATGTAATAAAACGTCATCAATAATTTTTTATAATATCTCCTAATATTTTTTTAAAGAAATATATATATATATATATTTAAAAAATGGCAAACAATTTAATAACTTTTCTTATTAGATCATTTTAAACGACTCCTATTTTTATATGCTTTACTCAAACATCTTCTTATAATTTAACTTATTGATGTAACAAGTTTTGATGTGTGAAAAACTTTTATCAACGATGAATCTAATATAAAACGTTTAGATTATCGTTAAATTATTATTGTAACAAGTTGTGAAATATAATTATAATATATTTAATTTAAAAAATAGTTTAATCGTGGAAAGCGTTGAAACTAAAAAACTAAGTGGTACTGCATGGTTTTTCTCACGAAGACAACTTACAGTTTGTTTGTGATCAGCTTATTTTTCTAAAATTGAAAACTGTTTGTTGAAAGTACTATTGATAAAAGTAAAAGTTAACTAAAATAGTACAATGGGACCCATAAATAGTATTAAAAAGTACAGTAAGCCTATGAATCAAGGAAGTCAATACCGTACCGGAGGCTGTATTGGTTTGGCCACCGATACGATATATTTCGGATACCGGTCAATACCGGTATACTGTTTCGGGTTTACCGCTATTTTATATATATATATATATATATACACACACACACACATACACATACACATACACACAAACACCAAAATCTCTAGAACCATGTTTATAAACATATAATATTTCACTTATATTATAGTAAATATAAAAGTTTATCATAAAACATTACTTTAATTTAGAACAAATTATTCATAATTTTAGACTTTAGTATCAATTAAAAGAAAAAAAAACACAATATAAATAATAGAAAGCTTAGTTGTTCATTGCATACTAAGAAAACAAATAATACTAATAAATTAATGTAAATAAGTTATCATCATGCTCTTGCAAAAATTCAAAAATTACAAAACTAAAAAAAAAAACTTTTTTCTGTATCGTAGATACGCAGATACCGGCCGGTATTGCCGAAATTGGCCGGTATGGCAGTACGGGCTGGTATTTTTTCCGGTACAATATAGAAGTGTACGGCATACACCGCGGTATGTACTGCCACGGTATCGTACGGTATCGACCACCCTGCTATAAATAGTAACAAAATAAGTTGAATAATAAAATAAGTTGATTTTTTAATCTAGAACCAAACTCCGCTTAAATTCAAATTAAATTTCTTTTCGCTTTGTTTAATCAAAAGTCTCTCTCACACAGTTTAATACATGTTTGAAAATTATTGATGGACTCGTTCATCGATAATGGAATAAGATAAGGTTCTTTAATTAATTAATTATAGGATTTTTATTCCACATATCAAATCAGAAAAATCCCTCTTTCTTTTCTTTTTTTTTAATCTTTGGCAGGTAGAATCTATCCAAATTGATAGTAGGAGATAATTAATCCCAGGATTTCTCTTCATTAATCTAATTGAGCATAAAAAAACAAAAATCTGAATCTATTTTTAAAGTTAATTGAGCATAAAATATCTACAAATTAAATAAATAAATAAATAAAAAGTGCAATAGTCCCAATCACAATTCAACACACAACCTTTTCAACTTGGACAATGTATTATATTCCAAAATGAAGGTTAATAGGACCCACATATTGTTCCATCCTTAAGGGGGCCCCCCCACCCCCCAATGGGCGGCTCAGCTCTTTTATATCAAATCCAAAATATCCTAAAAGTCTTCCCTTTTTAGTTTTATACATAACCCACCCACCAAATTCCCCAGCTCTTTAAGGCATTACACGTGACCAAATTAACAGCTGGATTATGCTCCTTTTCTATGTTAGCCACGTGGCAAATACTTAGCATTCATGTTTGGATAACGTAGGGGGGTTGGGTTGGGTTGGGTTGGGTTACTGTGAAAAGATTATGCGTAAACTATGCTCATATAGTTATATGCTTGCTGCCGTAAATGACAAAGACAACAAGATGCACAAGTGAGAAAGAAAGAATAGTTGTAATTCACTAATTCTTTGCTTTAAAATAGTATCTGTATTGTTTGTGATCACGTTATTTGAAAATTATTTGACTTTAAAATAGTATCTGTATGCATGAAATTCTCTCTACCCAAAAGCTGGATTTTTGGCATGCATGAAATTCACTTTATCCAAATTAACAGCTGGGTTATGCTCCTTTTTTATTTTAGCCGTGTGGCAAATACTTAGCATTCATGTTTGGATAACGAAGGGGGGTTGGGTTGGATCACTATGCGAAGATTATGCGTAAATTATGCTCATATAGTCATATGCTTGCTACTGTAAATGACAAAGACAACGAGATGCACAAGTTAGAAAGAGAGAATAGTTGTAATTCATCAGTTCTTTGCTTTAATATAGTATCTATATTGTCTGTGATCCACGTTATTTGAAAAATCATTTGACTTCGATTTTTGGTATGCATGAAATTCTCTTTACCCAACTCTTAGGTTATGTTTCAACATGACTTCAACTTTCACTTGCACATTTTTACGCCTGAATTCCAGACAAGAAAGTGTTCAATTTTTTCGTCAACTATCTATAGTAATTCCATATGTATGTGTTGACATTCAATCACAAGATGGAATTCAAAAATATTGTGAAAATGAGTATTGATTTGTGCATATTTATAGCAAACTATTTCTTAAATATATATTTTTTAAATCACAAATTCTTTGCTTTAATATAGTATCTATAATGTGTGTCTGAGACTACTAGTCACAAACTTACAGGTATATATGATCCACATTATCTAGAAAATCATTTGACTTTGATTTCTAATATGCATGGAATTCTCTGTACCCAACTCTTTAACTATTTTTCAATGTGACTTTAACCTTCACTTGCCTATATTTTGGGCCTAAATTCCTGACATGTTAAAGTTTAAGCATTCAATTTTATCATCAATTATATACAGTAAATTTCATATGTAAATGTTAATGGTTGACATTCAATCACAAAATAAAATTTAAACATATTGTAAAAATGAGTATGGATTTGTGTGTGTTTATAGCAAACTGTTTCTTAAATACATATATTTTTAAATCACTGCAATATATGACCTTTTATCTAATTATCTATCCCCCTTCTCACCCATATATAACAAAATAAAAGAGTATCCACTAGGATCACTACAAAACACTTGACAAGCTAATACCTACTAGTATGTTATAGGCTAAAATGCAAAACCGACCCTCTAATTTTCTTTAAATTTTATATCAGTCCTCTAATTTTGCTTTTGTTCATTTCAATCTTCTAAGTTTCAGATTTATTCAATTAAAGCATTTCCGTTAACTTTTGTTAAAATTTTTTGGAAAAAAAATTTGGAAAATATTTTTCAATCATTAATTGAATTTTTTTTAATTTAAAAATTTTGAAATTTTTTTTATAAAATTGAAAAATTAATCAGAACATATAACAAAAGTTAATGAAAGAGCCTTAATTGAATAAATTTGAAAGTTAAAAGACTGAAATGAACAAAAATAAAGTTAGAAAACTGACACGAAATCTGAAAAAAATTAAATGGTCAATTTTACATTTTACCCATGTTATATAAATCCAATTTCCATGTATAGTTGATGTGGATTTTCATGTTAAGAGGTGCTTTATCCATAAATATATGAAGATGAGTTTGAGTTTCATGTATATGATATATGTTTTGTTGTTTGTAAAACTCCACGTTTATGGTTTCTATATCACTCTTGTGGATGTAGTTATCCTTATTACCGTGGGAATAAAGATAAGGTATTCGTATCCTATATACACATGGTTGTGTTGCTGTACTGAGCCTACTGGCTACTAAGTGAAGGTGATGGGTCACATCATTTTCCGTTGAAAATCAGCGTATCAACTATCAAACAGGTCATTCTCAAAAAGGGAAAAAAAAACTATCAGACAGGCTAGTGTCAGGCTGGCACGCAACACGCCTACTTTTTTTCTTAAATATGTTTTTTCATCCTTAATTTTTAGGAGTATTTTCTTTTTTTACCCTTAAAATTATAACATTTCATTTATTCCTTATTATGTATTTGGCAAAAATTATTTTTATAATTTATTTTACTATTTAGCTTATTTTTATTATTATTTATGAATCTCACTGCATTTTTTATTATTATTCATGGGTTCCACTGTACTATTTCTTCTACCTTTTATCTTTATCTTCTGTACTTTTAGTAAAAAGTTTTCAATTTCAGTAAAATAAGCTGATCCCAAACAGACCCTTAGTGTACATTTGTTAACACTTATTTTTGTCAACTTATTTTACTATTCAGCTTATTTTTACTACTATTCATGGAGCCCACTATACTTTTTGGTACTATTTATGAGTTCTACGGAATTATTTCAGCTAACTTTTATCTTTATCTACCGTACTTTCAGTAAAAAAATTTCAGTTTCAGCAAAATAAGCGAATTTCAAACAGACACTTAATCTTTTAAAGGGGATTTCATTTGCGTTCTTATTGCCATTTGATTTACAAAATTTATTTAGGGCCCAAAGCTCCAACCTGCAACAATCAATACGAAGATGATGCTTGTCATTATCATGTGCATTGCATATTACAAGACACGTGTCATTTTTCTATTAGTGGTTAGTGGTAAACTTTTTCCAAAAATAAATTAATCTTCTTTCATTTCCTTGATATTCCTCCACTTTCTTAATAACCAAACACTAAGGGTTGTTTTTAGTAGAGTGGATTTTAGAGAAGATGGAAAAATAAAAAGATTAAAAAAGGAGAGAAAATGAGGTGTGGAAATTTTTTGGAGGATGTTTGGTTGGGAGAGGGGAGGGAAAAGAGATGATGGAGCCCAAGTATTTTCTCCCTAAGTCCACCAAAAAGTTCTCTCCAAATTGCAGAGAAAACTAGTGGCTTCTATTCTGGACCAAAATACCCCTAGTTTTTTGTGCACAATTCAAAACAACTTTCTTCTTTAGCAATTTTTTTTGAGAAATGATATGTCCATAACATTTTCACAACATTTTTACAACAAATCCTAAGGTGCAGGTTGTTACTGGTTGTTATTGTTAAGGCAAAAGAGTAATCTTAGTGTTAAGTTCAAAATTAAACCAATGACAACTAACCACCTATGATTTGTTGTGAAAATGTTATAAAAATGTTGTGGACGTAGCATCTCTCATTTTTTTTTTTTTTTGTCATGCTAATAAGTGCCTTTAAAATAATGGTTAACAATCCATTTTAGGAAAGTTTTGACACAATTTTTATAGAAAATAAAAAAATCTGTTAAAATATTAATTACTTTTTCTTCTTTTTCTATAAAAATTTTTATTAAATAGATTATTAACTATTATCCTAGAGCTTCTATTAACATTTCATTTTTTTGGTCATTGGTTTTACTTTTTTTTTTTTTTTTTGGGGGTCTATTTCTTACCTATATTGTGGTGTTTTTTTTTTGTTTGTTCGTGGAATCAACTGGTCCTGGTGGTCTTTTTCCGGTTTCTTTATGTTAACGTGTTTTTTTTTTTTTAACAGTGTGTTATGTTTTTCGTTTTTCGTGTTTTAAATCAACAGTGGCTTCTCCCTCTTCTTTTTTTTTCTTTTTTTTTTTAATATGAAAAATAAAAGATAGAAAAACCGACAGACCTAACTTGATCCATTAATTTATTGGGGTCATGAGGTACAACTCCAAAACCAAGCTGATTGTATACATATAAAAAAAGACAAAATTCAGTAAAAGAAAATGCAAGATATATCAAAATAAATTAACTGTCGATTCAATACATGTTTTGCCAATGTGTAGAGTTTATATACAACCAAACTCGTATAGATGCCTTACTCAAACCCAAAAAATAAAAACCCCCGTATCAATGATATTTTCATTTTTACTTTAAATTCAAAATAACCAATACCCTCGTATAAATGTTATTTTCATTTTTATTTTAAATACAAAATAACCAATACCCTCGTATTGAATTTTTTGTGCGTTTTTAGTTTATAGGGTCAATTTAACATAACATGGTCCACTCTCTTTTATATTTTTTGTTTAAATATAAAAATTTAATAATTCTAATATATAGGTATTATTAATTGTAAGGACAAAAGGTCCAGGGCTTGTTCTTGGGCCTTGGGCCTAATCCGAGAGTATTAACTTATCTGAGGAGGGTTTAGTGGTAGTAACGACACCAGACTTAAAAGCCCACAAGTAAACTGTTGCGAAAAAGGCTGATGGAAATAGTCTGAGGAGGGACATCTTCTTGGCTAAATAAAGTGAAGATCATATGATACGCCATGATGTTTAGAAGGGGATTCTAGGAGGTTTGGTAGATGAAGATATGTGTTCCACAAGGGCATAGAGAGGAAGAACGTATGAGAAATATCTTAGAGAAAGCTGCTACCACCAAATTAAAGACTCTGCACCTACCTCTCTGGCCGCATTAATGAGGAAATGACATCTGAATAGTGACGATCAGCCTTACAGCTATTGTTTGAAGACTTCAAGAGAGCGGTGGATGAGACAAGTATCTTGATCGATGATTTGATCCATACGTGGAGGATGGAGGGAAGAAGGAGGATGATATAAAAGGAAAAGAAAGGCATTCAAGAAGGGAGAGCGGAAAAGAAAGAGAAAAACATTGCACACACCACCCTCAATTGTAATCTGTCTTTAGAAGAGGAAAAAACAATACAAACTGTCCTCGGCATACGTTCGAGGAGAATTTCTGTTACATAAACAGTTCGTTGCATGTGAATTGGGGATCTAGTCCATCATTTTTGTTATCTAACATCCATAGAACCTAGGTTTCAAGCCCACTCTCTATAAATTTCATTGTATTGGGCTTTTTGGGCTTGTTCCCTTCATACTGTTGGGTTCGGGTGCAAATTGTGACCTTACATTAATTACCCATTATGTTTGTGTGTGTGTATTTTTTTAATTATATATATATATATATATTGATATATCATTATGATTGTGCTTATGTGCTAAGATTCTAATGGAGTGTTCAAATATATAATAGGATTTAAATTCAATTAGAATGGAATAGAATTTATATTTTATAATAATGATGTGTAAAATTATAAGTGTAGAGTCAATGGGCCCAAGAATATGTGTTGAGTTGGCCCAAGAGTGTTTGTTGGGCTAAAAGCTCAATCCGAGGACACTGAATGATCCGAGTATGTAAGAATGTCAACTCACAAAGCAATACTAATAGGTAAAGAAGCGATATCTGATCAAGTATATCTAAGAAGGTGATCCGAGGAAGAATATGTCATCGGCTATATAAGGCTGAGGTAGGAAAATGACTGTTTAACGTCCAAAGGCAATGTTCTGGAAGATCCTATAAGGATGGGTAAGTATAGTGGATGTACAAGATAAGGAGAAGGGGTGTGAAATATCTAAGATAAAGCTGTTACCACCGTATTAAATGCCCTGCAACTACTTCTCTGGCCGCATTAATGGGGAAGTAATGTCTGAGCATCAAAGTTCAGCCTTACAGCTGCCTCCAAAGACTTTAGGAAGAGGTGGATGTGACAAGTATCTAAATCAGTAATCTGATCCATACGTGGAAGATGAGGAGAAGAAAGAGGATGATATAAAAGGGAAGAGAAGACGTTCAGGAGGGGGGGTCGGAGAAAACAAGAAGAAAAAGACTGTACCCATTAGCACCCATAATTGTAATCTGTCTTTGAAAGATAATATCAATCATCCTCGGCTTGTATCTGAGAACAATTTCTATTACATAAACAATCAAGTGTGTATGATGTGGCTATCTAACCTATCATTTTTGTTATTCAACATCACTAAAATCTATATTTCAAGCCCACTTTCTACAAATTTTATTGCATTGGGCAGTTTGGGCCTATCTCGCTCTTACTGTTGGGTTTGGGTGTATATTGTGACCTTATATTAAGCTTTCAAAAGTTTATATGGCACAATATTATAAAGTCAAAAAAAAAAAAAAATCTAACTGTTTTGATTTTATGTAGATTATATATTTCTATCTTATTGAATTCAAAAAATAAATTTTACTAAATTTATATTAATTTTTTTGTGTTTGCAAACGCACAATAAATTATTCACCAAGTGGCCTAGCATAATAAAATTTATGAAAGAAAGTTGAAGTTCACTCTTCACCATAAAAATCAATATAAAAAGAGAAAAAAAGGGTTTAACATTATGTAACATGAAAATTGTTACTCTTAAATCATTACCTAAATATTCACATTGATAATGAATGAAATCTCGCTATTTTAATCAATGAATGAAATCTGATTTCACCTTCCAAAAAACATAAAATATTCACATTGACAATGAATGATTAAAAAAAATTGTTTTCAATTTAAATATTGGGCGGATCATACTTTGTCCCTTAAAACCCACTTAGGGACCTTGGACTCCAACACAACGATGACCTTTACTGCAGATTAGTAGCAAGTCAATGGGACTCCAACCTCAGCATACCAATGATATAAAACAAACAAAGAAACCAAAGAAGGGTCATTGTACGATAGAGATATGATTGATGAACTAGAGAGGATATCATCTAAATACAACAACAGTATTTAAATAGATTTTCTCACTTAATTGGGGTTACATTTATTATTAAATGACTAATCTGAAGTTTGAATAATTGCAAATCCAGTAATTCACTTTTTCCTAAAAAGTGGAAGAAACGTCTATGAAACAAGTATCTTTTAATCTCTACCACTAGATCCCACTATTGAAGGGAGAGCTAATTAATATAAATAGGACTCTTCTCCCACTAAGAAAGGGATCCAAAAATAAAGAAAGTAGTAGTCCGAGAGAGTGAAATTATAGTCCTTTGTATGAACCTACATTTTAGCAAGTCGGAAGAAGATAATAAGACCAAATTCCTTTTGTTTTCTTTAAAAAAAAAAAAAAAAAAAAAACTCCTTTCTATTCCATATTATTGCACTTCAATATTCTTTAGTCTCATTATCCATCTAATTCTCTCATTGTAGACTTTCAACCCCACATTAAAATTTACCAACTAGCTTTATTAATAATTTAATCTTTTTAAATCAAAAACATATGTATTGTAAATTGTAGAGGTTATTATTTTATCATCTATATATATATATACTAGCCTCATTACACGTGCTTCGCGCGTGCAATAAGACTTTTCTTTTTTAGTGGTCTTATTTTGTAAAAAAAATGTATTTAATTATTTTATATATATATGATTTTTATTTTAAAAATCTAATTTATAAGTGAATAAATCAATTTAAAAATTAATAGGAGAGTGATCCTATTTTTTAGGCAATATTTTAGTGGGAGTTGGAGTTGCATTTTTACCGAATTGTCCTTTAATTTTGTCTCTACTTAAACATAAAACTGTAGGGACATCTTTGAACTAAAAAAATGAGTTTTACCGGATTGTCCTTTAATTTTATCTCTATTTAAACATAAGACTGTAGGGGCATTTTTAAACTAAAAAAAATAAAAATTCAAACAGGAGAAGCTCCTTAAATAGTAGTATAGATATTTTAAAGACAGATGGCGGGAATATTTGAGCAATGTTGAGAAAGGCAGTTAAGCATATAATTGACGTGGGCAGAAAACCAGTTGGTCACGCTGGAATTGCCCCCAAAATTACCGGCAAACCTCCGACCAAAGCTGCACGTGACACGTACATTTGCCACGTCACCCCAAACCATCACGTGCTCTCTCTCTCTCACTCAAAAAAGTTTCAAAGCCCCACGCACCGTACGGACACCTCCCATAATAACAAAAATGAGTTAATTAATTTATAACTTAAAAAAACCAAACATTGCCACCCGTATCCAAACAAGTCAAAAAACACACTTAACTGCCCGGGGCAGCAGCGTGTAACCGCTTCAACTGTCCAATGAAAAACCGACACGTCAACTCCAATAGTACCACCTTAATATTCTGTGGCCAAACTAACTTAAGGCTTAAACTTATATTACACACAAAAAGAAGAAGAAAGTGTGAGTTAGTTCGTTTCACTGTGTTTTTTTTTTTTTTTGGTTGCTTTTAGTTTTTCCTACTTTGCTTTTTATTTTTATTTTGTAGTATGTGTACTTTTTGTTCCTCTTCTTCTCAACTCTTCTCTCTCTCTCTCTATCCGATTTTTCCTTGGTTGTTGGAGGAGGCATGATTGGAATTTGGATGTGTATGTGAAAATTAGTTTGTATAGTACTACTATTATTGTTCTTGAAATCTTTCTACTTTGAAAGTCTCTGTGTTGGTTTGTGGGAATTGAGAGAAAATTTTGGAAGAGAAATGGATGATGAATATGCTAAGCTTATCAGGAGGATGAACCCTCCAAGGTATGTTGCAAAATTTTGCTATGAAATTAACTTTCTTTTGGGTGTTTGGAGGAGGTTGGTTTTTATGGTTATGGGCTTTGATTGATTTTTTTTTTTTTTTTTTGGTAAAAGGGTATGTGATTTTTTTCCTTTGGCTTCAAGTTTTAGTTTCTTAAAAATAGTTGTGATGGCAATAGGAAGAATTTACTTTTGAGTTCTGCACAAGTTATCCTTTTTTTTTTTTTTCCTTCTGTGTTTGAATTTTTGTTTGGTTTCTTAGAAAGCAGAGGAAACAAAAGAAAAGAGAAAACTGAAGCCATATATATTTAAATACCTTCTGTGTATTTTACAATCACTTGGTGATGGGTTTTCAATTTTCTGAGGAAGTGTACAGCATATCTTCTATTACTCATAATATCTTTCCCTTTTTATGTTGTTTCCTTCATGTTTTCAGCAATCAGATAGGGCTTCCTGATCCTTGCTCTTCTTAATTAAGTGAGCTTATGGTTTTCTTTTAAAATTTAAGCTATTTTGACTGCTTTTGCTTTTGATGTTGTACTTGTTTTTCTCTTCTTTTACTCACCTTTTTGCTGATTACATCCAGATTTCAGGAGTTTGACTAGTATTGACTGAATTAGTATTCATAAATATCTTGTTCTCTACTTTTTCTCGTTACTATGTCTATTGATGGTGCCAAGGTTCTGATTCTGAGTCAATGCAGAACACACAGATTTTATTTAGATTTACCCTCTTCAGAAAACTTCTGGTTACTCCCATACGATTTTCCTGTTTTTTGGCTATTCCTCCATCTGATTTGCCTCTTGTTCTTTGCAGAGTTGTGATTGACAACAATTCTTGCGAGGATGCCACTGTTATTCAGGTAAGGCTTGTCCTCTCTCTTTTAATTCTTCCCAAAATTTGCTTGAACTATATGCATATGTAAATATTGGGGAGATTACTGGGGTCCTCAAATTTTGTTAATCTTGTGAAGAAAATGATATGTTAAGGCATCATATTAGGGCTTTAAAGAGTGGGTGTTAATTAATCCCTGTTATTTCGCTGACTCTGCTAAGTAAACTCAAATAAGATTTTTTTTTTTTTAATTTACTATTTAGGTTGACAGTGTAAACAAACATGGGATTCTCCTGGAAGTTGTCCAAGTGCTTACGGATATGAACCTTATAATAACAAAGGCATACATCTCATGTGACGCGGGATGGTTCATGGATGGTACTGATTCTAATTCAACTGCCAGAATTTTAATTGAATTTAGAGCTTTTGACTATTTCTCATCTCTGTTTTTGTTTTTAACTGTTGTTTCAGTGTTTAACGTGGTTGACTACGATGGGAACAAAATCAGAGACAAGGAAGTCGTCGATTATATTCAAAGGGTAGGAACTATAATATGAATGCTGTTTGTCTTTAAATATTCTTCTCAATTATATAGTTTTTGTTTCTTAAAAATAAGAAAAAAAGAACTCAACATAATGAGTGTTGTATTAGGCCCGTATCTGTTTGTTTCCTTTTCTCTGTGGGAAGAGAAAGGGGGTTGGGGGTTGATAAAGTTTAACTTGTGATGAAGTTTTTTTTTTTTTAAAACGCTTGTCATTTCTGAAGTAGTTTCTCAATTTTGCAGAGGCTTGAAAGTAATGCCAGCTTCTCACCCTCCTTGAGAGAGTCTGTTGGGGTAATGCCTTCTGAAGAGCATACCTCAATAGAACTCAGTGGTACTGACAGGCCTGGCTTATTGTCTGAAGTGTGTGCGGTTCTCACAGACCTTCACTGTAATGTGGTGAATGCTGAGATATGGACACACAATGCAAGGGCTGCGGCTGTAGTTCATGTCACAGATGATTCCACTGGGTGTGCAATCAAAGATCCAAAACGTCTCTCAACAATTAAGGAATTGCTTTGCAATGTCCTCAAAGGAAACGATGACTTGAAGACAGCAAATATGACACTTTCACCCCCTGGAGTTACAAACAGGGAGAGAAGGTTACATCAGATTATGTTTGCTGACAGGGACTATGAAAGAGTTGAAGTAGACAGACTTGGGGGAATTGAGAACAAGAAATCAAGACCTCATGTAACTGTGTTGGATTGCAGCCAGAAAGATTACACAGTGATTACAATGAGGTCAAAAGATCGGCCAAAACTGTTGTTTGACATCATTTGCACTTTGACGGACATGCAGTACGTAGTTTTCCATGGAATGGTCAACACAGGGAGGATGGAAGCTTATCAGGTGAGATGAATTCCAGAAAAGCTGATGTTAGGAAATATAATTGACCCTTTTGGTTGATAAGACCATTAATTATGTATCCCATGAGGCACATGTATGGGTCAACAAAGAGATTGACAAGTGAAGTCTTACTGATTTGGAAGTTGAAAAGTCATGGAAGCTAATTCAGATTTCATGAACTTATGACTATTTTATACCTTATGCCAGTTATCAAAAAAAAAACCTTATGCTGACCTTGTGTTACATTTCAATTTGCTAGTACTTTTTTGTGTTCTGGGGTTAGGGATATATTTTCTTGATATTATCTTTACGATTTGATCTAAATTGAATATTCCTGTTTCTGCAGGAATTTTATATTCGACATGTTGATGGCCTTCCTATAAGTTCAGAAGCTGAGAGAGAACGCGTTGTACAGTGTCTTGAAGCGGCCTTTGAAAGACGGGCATGTGAGGTATAGTAGACTTCAAATGGATGAACTTATTTTAATAAAATCTGGCGTACTTGCTATGATATATACTAAGATATGTTGCTTGGTCATGCAGGGACTGGAGCTTGAATTGTGCACTGAAGACCGGGTTGGTCTCCTCTCGGATATCACCAGAATTTTCCGTGAAAACAGTTTATGCATTAAAAGAGCGGAAATTTCCACAAAAGTTGGACAGGTCAAAGACACTTTCTATGTCACAGATGTGACTGGCAACCCTGTTGACCCCAAGATTATCGATGCACTTCGCAGACAGATTGGCCACAGTGTGCTTAAGGTTAAACATAATTCAAGTATTTCACCAAAGCCTCCTCAAGAAACTACAATGGGTTTCTTATTTGGAAATTTGTTTAAAGCTCGAACTTTCCAAAGTTTCAAATTGGTCAGATCCTACTCTTAATATCTTCCTGTATATTCTCAGAAGTCAGAAGTATAAACTGTACAGAGATATTAGAAAATCGTAACTCTGAAGAATGTATAGGGATGAAAAATATATAAGTAGGAACCTCCCTTTCCTCGTGTACATAGGGTTAATGTTATGTGTTGATATCCTACAGAAGAAACCCAGAAATCACTTTATACTGTGAATAGTATTGGTGGGGTTTGTATAAGCTTATGTCCTGTAAGTAGGTTATGTACAGTGTAATGTTACATTGATTGTACAAAGATATGGAAGCTGTATAGATTAATAGCTATAATTGAGCTCAATCAAATAGTTATGTAAAAATGTTAGTGTTTCTTGTGCTTTTGCAGCATTGTATTAAATTGAGTGGATATTATTTTGTGGGGTCTAGTCTTGATCATTTATAATTCTTTCAAACCCTCCAGGCCATTTTGGGGCAAGACCTATGAAGGTATCAGAGAGATTTGATTTGCTTGTAAAGATAGTAAAATTGGAGGTGGCTATCTACTCGGTCAATATTATGCAGAGTGATGTTAGGTATACCATAAATTTTACTATATAAGTTTTACAAACTAATGTGTTATTACTCAAGAAATAAGACATTTATCTATTATGTGTTGAAATAGTATCAATTAAATTCATTGTCATGTCAGTATGTAAATCTTTTGTAGTAAAAATTGCGCAATTGGACCAGTAAAAGTAACATTGTAACTTGCAAGACTATTTCGTGAGGAGTTTTATAACTTAATTCATATTTCTTAATATTTTCAATGAAGATGTTTAAGATTAAAATCTCCGCCGTTACTGTTGCATAGTTAAAAACAAATCCTGCAAAACCACTCCATTCTGTGTGTCTTTCAGCATTGTGTTTAAGTTGTGCTGGGATTGGTGAAAGTGTGAAACTTTTGGCAATCCTATTGGGCGAGGGCATAGGTGGAACCAGGGAAATACCATTTCATTTGGCCTTGACCTGTTGACCCCTCCCTCGTTCAAAAAGACAAAACCCCCCTCCCCCACAAAACCAATTCCATTTGCCCTTACATAGAGCCGCCTAAAGTTTTACCATTCCCCAGTTATCTATTATTGATATATTGGGCAAATATATAGGTTCGGTGAAGATGTGTTGCTTAACTTAACATTAAAAAATATTCTTGTAAAGCTAATAGCTTGTAGCTCAATTGATTAATACTATCCAATGTTTTCAATGGAAAAATACTATCCTTCCACTTTCAACTATTGATATAAATAAAGAAAAAGAAAAAGAAAAAGAAAATCACTTATAAACATAAAACTAAAACATAAATTACTTTTATCATTGGATGTAAAATATATATTTATATATCAAAGACATCTATTTGAGCATTACATAGTTTTCAGTAGTCTATTTGTATAATATTTATTAAAATGTATAGTTTTTGGTAGCTTTTATTCTAAATGTGTGACAAAAAGTTAAAAACTAACTTTAAAAAAAAAAATTGAGACAAAAAGCAAAAGGCTAAAAACCAAAAGCTTTTGACAAACAGACAAAGAATGCATTTCTACAATTAATTTTTATTATTTTCTTTAGTTTACTTTTAAATAACCAAAATTTGTTTAGATTGATTTCGAATTTAATCCTTTATCAAATATATTGATTTTTTTTTATAACTTTTAATTATAACAATATATACCTATAATTATAAAAGAAACTTTAGCATAATAATAAGTCACAATTAAATTCTAAAGAACTCATATCAAGGTACATCTTGTGAATCATCTTGTGATTGTTTTAGAAGAAAATTATGTTACTATTCCGGAGACTGTATTCAAATAATTTATCTATAAAAAGAATCATGTTAATCATTTATCATAAATTTTCACAAACAATTTAATCTATAAAACTGTTTTGTGCGGAACAAAGATTTTTTATTTTTATTTTTACTATATATTAGAAAATCATTTTAGGAATCTTTTCATGGAAAAATGAAAGGAAAAAAGTAATTTTTTTAACAACTTTTTAACCACAATGCAGCTAACACACAACACACACAGTCACACACTTTTTTTTTTTTTTTTTTTTTAAAGAATACTAAGTATTTTTAACATACACGGGAAGATGGGAGAAGGTTTTTTAAAGAAACTTACAGCGGTGTATATCTAAAAGGGCCTAATTCTTGGATACACAACACAAACTTTAAACCTCTTAAACTCACACTTGTAAGTGTACAATTGTTCCCGGACCCAAAAACAAGTGTTGGGCTTAGGCCCAATGAGCCTTATGCAATAAGATTTGTAGAGTATAAATTTGAAATCTAGATTCGGGATGTTGGAAGTTTGATTAGCAGGCTAAAATGTCACAATCTATGCAAATGGTGAACGAATACAACAAAGAGACCTACTCGGACGTAAGCCGAGGACGATTTGTATATATATATTCTCTTTCTATGCCAAAGTTTACAACTCTTAGTTCCTGTTTTCTCTCAGCAGAAAGTGTCGATTCCCTCTCTCTTTCCTCTCTCGTTTCCTTATATACTTCTCCTTCACTGGTTCATCCACGTGTCATACAAATCTTCCCTTTGGATACTTGTCTCATCCACCACCTTCTTGAAGTCTTCAAAAAATAGCAGGGAGGCTGAATCTTACTATTCATAGGTCACTTTCCCATTAATGCGGCCAGGGAGGTAGATGCAGGGTCTTTAATGTGGAGGTAGCAGCATTTTCCTTGGATATTTCTCTCACATCCTTGCTTCTAAAGGGTGCTTGGATCACCCTCTTACCCATCAGTTTTTCCAGAATCCTGCCTTTAACCCGTTTAGCAAGTCCCAGGGTCATTGCCGGGCCTATCCGAGGAGACATTCCTCCTCGAACCTTTACTGTGCAGACTGACTCGTGGGCCTGGAGACCCTGATAAAAAACAAACTGGTACCAGTCAATCAAGCCCAAAGCCCAAATGTTTATTCAGGAGCTTTTACCCCCCACAATAGCCCCTCAAAACTTTATTTTTCCCACCCATCCGAGGAGAGAAATAGAGTTTTGATCCGACCAGAGTACCTCCTACATGCTTTGTAAACTGCCACGCGTGTATGGGTTCTTTCGTTCCCTGAAAACGCTTCTAACGCTTCAAAACCTGGAACGCGCGCATTTATGACCACAAATTACATCCTGTTCCCCACGTTCAACGGTAAGACGGACATCCAATGGTCCAGGTTGGCCCTGAAAATTTGAATGGGACAAATTTAATTTCGAGGCCGCCTCCCGCACGTTAAAATGCCTAGAAACCCGCGCCTTCATTCATTTCTTCAGAAATCAATCGTATCAAAGTGTCAATCATCACATTTTCTCTCCAGAAGCTCGTGAAGAATCGCATAACCAACTCCAGTAAGTTTTCACTTTCCTTTATTCATTCCTTCTCGGCTTCTGTCCTCAGCTCCCATCTAAACCTCTTTTCTTCTTCAAACTCTCATTTTCACTTCTCCCAAATGAGTAGATTTAAGTGTCTAGTTGATATTGACGCCGGTATGGAAGGTTTTAGGGCCAAGTACCATATTCCCAATGACATAGGCTTGAGATACTGTCCAGTAGAAGCCGTAGGTAGCGCTAGGAGAGATGGAGAAGTCATCATTCCCATGATTGCCTTCATAGAAAGTGGAATGACTCTCCCCATGAGAAATGTGACTAGTGAATACCTTTGCAACCATAGGTTATGTCCAGACCAGTGCGCACCAAACGTGTTTAGGGTGTTAGGTAGTGTCAACACTCTGAACGAGCAAATGGGCCTAAACCTCACATGGCACGACGTTGCCTTCATGTATGAGTGCCACAAACTCAAAAATGTAGGATATTACATTAAATCTCGATCTAGCATAGTTAGACTGATCTCATGTCTTCCTAAATCCAACAAAGGCATGAAGAACGACTACCTCATCGCCTCAGGAAACTGGTATGACGATCCTCACTGCCCAGTCGAATGGGGAGAACCAGGTGTGACTCCTTAGGAGTTAGATTTACTAACCCATGATTCAGTCCCGTTGCCTTTACCATTTTTAATTTTTATTGCATATTGTTCCTTTTTTGTCTTGATGTTTATCACTAGTCTGACCATGTTCTTCTTCTCGGATGTTTCTCCTCACAGATAAACAACACGTACATGCACGCCTTAGCTTCTGCAACGTTGCCGACCTGAACCGTGTCCTTCGCTCTGAAGTATTCGTCAGTGAGGACCTACAATTGAGAGCTGCCCACCTGATACTGGGATACGACCCCATATCGGTGGACTTCCAAGAAATTGAAAACGCTATCATCGCAGGAGATAAGCAACGCATAAGGATAGACATGGCAAGACCAGGCTTCCTTTCCGACCGCGAAAATCCTGACGATCCCACCACCATTCTGTACACGTGCCCAATCGCAGCGATTCCCCTCTCGGCACACTCCCAGACAACCGCCGTCCGAGAAGAGCAAGCGTCCTCATAACACTTTTTGGATGAAGAGATAAACAACTTTCAACTCAAGGACGTCGAAAGGCCTTGAGGAAATCCATTTGTCATTCTCTCAGACGAGGAACACGAGCCCGCCGAGACTTCGAGGATACAAGGTTTGGTGATTGCCCACCCTGACTCCAGCTCCGAAGAAGAAGAGATGGATGCCTTAAAGCAACTAATGCACAAGAGGGGCGCGAGAGTCTCTCAAAAGGGAACAGGTGGGTCGCAAGTCCCTCCATCCTTGCCCCCACCCCCTCCTCCCTCTGATTCTAGGCCTCCCGTTGCAGAGCCTAAAAAGAAAAGGAAAGGTGAGGCCGATGAGGCAGATGGGGAGAGGCAAAAGAAGCTGAAACAACAACAATAACAACCGCAGCAACAAAAACCCAATAAGGGCAAGGGACGTGCCTCTTCGGTAGAAAGCGGGGAGAACAGGGACATTGCAGAGGTGCGCCGTGCGCCGTGCACCGGCTAACTGGTCTCCCGAGCTTATGCTGAACGAGGCACCAATCTCTTCCCAGTCTAATATTAGGGCGTTCCAACAAGGCCATGCTCTCCACCTGGCCGATGCCTTGGAACGTCCCCTTCTTCTGCCTAAGGACATGGAAGCCCTAAACAAGATGAACCAGCCCCATTTGTTCCTTTCGCTGAAAAGGGACTTGGCCTTGGTAAGTATTTAAGTCTTATCCTCACCTTATTTTTTCATCACACCTTATTGTAATAGACATTCTTATGCGTTAGATATTTTGGTATTTCGCCACAGGCCATCCAGGAAGTCTTTGCTGTCGAGAAGTGGGTGGAGGATTCTCGGAAGAAGGCTGGACTTGAACTGGAGCTTAGGCTGGAGACCGAGAAGTCCTTAGGCCAGGCCCTTGCTTAGAATAAAAAGCTAACCACGCAGCTGGCGGAGCTAAAAAGGGAAAAAGATGGTGCCGAGGCTAGCCTGAGGATAATGAGGACCCAGGTGGAGGGGCAACGCAAGCTTCTTCGTCAAAGGGATGAAGAGTTATTTAAAGCTCAACAGGAACACTCCGACTTGAAGAAGGAGCTTGCCAGGATGAAGGACAAGGCTCGTACCTTCAAGGACTCTATGGAGGCCGCGAAGAAGGCCGCTTATAAGGAAGGGGTAGTGGCGACAGAAAACCAGCTAACCGAGGAGTTCGCCGGGCTGTGCCGAGAGTACTACCAGCAAGTTTGGGAGGAAGCCTTAAATGTGGCAGGGATTCCCTCAACTTCCGAGTTGAGGAAGCCCGAAAACGTTTGGCTTCCCCTAGACATCCAGGAGATAGAAGAACTTCCTCTTGTCGCCCTTTCTCCTGAGACAGCACCTTCCATGCTCCCTCCTAAGATCCCAGAGCCCATTCCTACTCCTACAGAACCTACGAGTTCCAATAAAGAGAAGGAACATGGTGAAGGTGCCGAGGAGGCTACGAGCCAAAGCGCCGAGCCTAATGTCCCTCCACCAGTGGCAACAAACAAGGGAAAACAAGTCCAGTCCTCTTTTGAAATGGAGCTAAAAAGCACAGAAGCTGCCAGCACTTTCGAGCAGAACCCCCCTTCGAAGGCTTAGGGTTTAGGCTATTTAGGACTTCTCTTTTTATCGTGTAACAAATTTTTGAATTTTTGCTTTGTATGTACATTGACAGAAATTAATGCCAAGCTGTTTGGTTTGATTTTCATTTGCCTTGCAATTTTTAGTATAATAATGCTCATCAGCACAAAAATGAATGAATGGAACAATTAACACCACTTGCAATATTTTAATTTGTCATGACTTTAAATAAAAGCACACATACTTAGCTTATATTTTGCAAATCAGGACCCACGAACAAAACATATATGAAACAGCAATATACAATCAAAAACTTAACTTAGAATTTAACTTGGGACATAAAGCAATCCAAGTGTTTCATCAACTCCTCAGAACTAATGTGAAATGGTTTTTTTTGCTAATGTTTTCAAAGTAAAGAGTTCAAAGACCCGACATAACCAAACTTCCTTTCTAGAACAAGTAGGATGCCAATTTTTACAAGGCATGTGATCCGAGGACCATGCATGTCCAAGTTTTATCTAATACTTAAAAATTGCAACTTAAGATGTTAATTTACCCAAAGTAGAAGGTCTGTGGACCCGACATAACTAAGGTTCTGTTTAACATATGATAAAATATCAATTTTCACAAGGTATGTGATCCGAGGACCATGCATGACCAAGTTCTGTTTGATACTTGGTAATAGTAACTTGAGATGTTAATTTTTCCAAAGTAGAAGGTCTGTGGACCCGACATAACTAAGGTTCTGTTTAACAAATGACAAGATATCAATTTCCACAAGGTATGTGGTCTGAGGATCATCTATGACCAAGTTTCTATTTGACACTTGATAAGATATCAATTTCCACAAGGTATGTGATCCGAGGACCATGCATGACCAAGTTTCTGTTTGATACTTAGAAATAGTAATTCGAGATGTTAATTTCCCCAAAGTAGAAGGTCTGTGGACTCGATATAACTAAGATTCTGTTTAACAAATGACAAGATATCAATTTCCACAAGGTATGTGGTCCGAGGACCATCCATGACCAAGTTTCTGTTTGATACTTGGTAATAGTAACTTGAGATGTTAATTTTCCCAAAGTAGAAGATCTGTGGACCCGACATAACTAAGGTTCTGTTTAACAAATGACAAGATATCAATTTTCATAAGGTATGTGGTCTGAGGACCATCTATGACCAAGTTTCTGTTTGACACTTGATAAGATATCAATTTCCACAAGGTATGTGGTTCGAGGACCATGCATGACCAAGTTTCTATTTGATACTTAGAAATAGTAATTTGAGATGTTAATTTCCCCAAAGTAGAAGGTCTGTGGACCCGACATAACTAAGGTTCTGTTTAACAAATGACAATATATCAATTTCCACAAGGTATGTGGTCCGAGGACCATCTATGACCAAGTTTCTGTTTGACACTTGATAAGATATCAATTTTCACAAGTTATGTGGTCCGAAGACCATGCATGACCAAGTTTCTGTTTGATACTTAGAAATAATAATTCGAGATGTTAATTTTCCCAAAGTAGAAGGTCTGTGGACCCGACATAACTAAGGTTCTGTTTAACAAATGACAAGATATCAATTTCCACAAGGTATGTGGTCCGAGGACCATCCATGACCAAGTTTCTGTTTGATACTTGGTAATAGTAACTTGAGATGTTAATTTTCCCAAAGTAGAAGGTCTGTGGACCCAATATAACTAAGGTTCTGTTTAACAAATGACAAGATATAAATTTCCACAAGGTATGTGGTCCGAGGACCATCTATGACCAAGTTTCTGTTTGACACTTGATAAGATATCAATTTTCACAAGGTATGTGGTCCGAGGACCATCTATGACCAAGTTTCTGTTTGACACTTGATAAGATATCAATTTTCACAAGGTATGTGGTCCGAGGACCATGCATGACCAAGTTTCTGTTTGATACTTAGAAATAGTAATTCGGGATGTTAATTTCCCCAAAGTAGAAGGTCTGTGGACCCGACATAACTAAGGTTCTGTTTAACAAATGACAAGATATAAATTTTCACAAGGTATGTGGTCCGAGGACCATCCATGACCAAGTTTCTGTTTGATACTTGGTAATAGTAACTTGAGATGTTAATTTTCCCAAAGTAGAAGGTGTGGACCTGACATAACTAAGGTTCTGTTTAATAAATGATAAGATATCAATTTCCACAAGGTATGTGGTCCAAGGACCATCCATGACCAAGTTTCTATTTGACACTTGATAAGATATCAATTTCCACAAGGTATGTGGTCTGAGGACCATGCATGACCAAGTTTCTGTTTGATACTTAAAAATAGTAATTTGAAATGTTAATTTCCCCAAAGTAGAAGGTCTGTGGACCCGACATAACTAAGGTTCTGTTTAACAAATGACAAGATATCAATTTCCACAAGGTATGTGGTCCGAGGACCATCCATGACCAAGTTTCTATTTGATACTTAGAAATAGTAAGAGATAAGCCTAAGTACATATTGATAATTTGAACCGCGAATGATAAAAGTGCTTCTTATTGATAATAATACCTTCGTAGGTTGTTTACATTCCAAAGGCGTTGTACAATTTTTTCATCTAGATCAACTAGTCGATATGATCCTATGCCTGCTACAGAGATGATCCGATAGGGTCCTTCCCAATTCGGTCCTAGCTTTCCCCATGCTGGGTTTTTGGTAGTACCCACAACTTTTCTCAGCACCAGATCCCCAGGCGCTAGTGGCCTTAGCTTCACATGGCCATCATACCCTCGTTTAAACTTCTGCTGATTATAAGTCATTTGGATCATAGCGGCCTCTCACCGTTCCTCAACCAAATCCAGGCCTTTCTCGAGGAGACCATCGTTATTTTCTGGGCTAAAAGAACTCGTCCTTAGCGTAGGGAAACCAGATTCCAAAGGTATCACTGCCTCGACCCCATAAGTCAGAGAGAATGGTGTTTCTCTAGTGGATTTGCGCAGCGTAGTCCGATACGTCCATAAAACATGTGGTAGCTCCTCTACCTATCTACCCTTCACGTCATCCAGCCTCTTCTTGAGTCCACTGACTATGACTTTATTAACGGCCTCGGCCTGCCCATTTTCCTGAGGATAAGCTGGGGTGGAGTATCTATTTGTGATGCCCATGTCACTACAATACTTCCTGAAATCTCTACTATCGAATTGGACGCCATTATTTGAGATAAGTGTGTGAGGTACCCCAAATCTAGTGATAATATTCTTCCAAATAAACTTCTTGGAGTCGATATCCCTAATATTTGCTAAGGGCTTAGCTTCGACCCACTTGGTGAAGTAGTCGGTTCCCACGAGTAGCCATCTTTTGTTTCCCACAGCCCTCGGAAAAGGCCCTACTATATCCAATCCCCATTGAGTGAAAGGCCAAGGACTGGAGAAAGGATTAAGGACTCCCTCAGGCTGATGAATGTTGGGAGCGAACCTTTGGCATTGGTCACACTTTCTCGCATAGTCTTGAGCTTTCCTCTGCATATTGGGCCACCAATATCCCTGAGTCAGAGCCCTATGGGCTAAGGACCTTCCCCCAGTATGGCTCCCGCAAATTTCCTCATGCAATTCTTCCAAAAGTGCCTCCGTTAACTCAGGGTATACACATAACAAGTATGATCCGGAGAAGGAGCATTTATACAATTTCTGATCCTCGGACAGCCAGAAACGAGGCGCCTTTCGACGAATCTTATCTGCTTCAGACTTGTCCTCGGGAAGAACATCGCTTTTTAGAAAAGATACCACAGGGTCAATCCAACTAGGTCCGGGCCTTATCAGATGGATATGGACGGCACTTGCAGTGGTCAGAGTTGGTTCTAGCAAGTCTTCAACGAGGATAATCCTAGGCAAAAATTGAGTCGAGGACGTCACCAAAGTGGCCAACGAGTCCGCATGTGTGTTTCCATTTCTAGAAACATGAGAAAGGATAAAGGAATCAAATTCAGATTGTAAACATTTGACCTGGTTCAGGTACTCTTGCATTCTTGGATCCCTAGCCTCCATGGTCCCTGTCACTTGACCAACCACTAACTGAGAATTCGAGAACATATGAACTTCCTTTCCCCCCATTCTTCGTTCCATGTTCATACCGACCAAGACCGCTTCGTACTCGGCCTCGTTATTAGTTGCTAAGAACGCTAATCTCAATGATTTTTCGAAGACAATTCCCTCAGGGGATACCAAAACAAGTCTGACACCAGACCCCCTCTGGTTGGCTGCCCCATCAACGGACACTTTCCAAATCGGAGGTCCTTTGTCCATGATCATGCCAACTGATTTTTCATCCATGTGTGATTCCTTCGCAATTTCTTCCAATAATGGTTCAGCGAATTCTGCCACCAAATCCGCGAGAACCTGGCCCTTCATCGAGGTGCGTGGCATGTATTTGATATCAAAAGCTCCCAAAATAGTTCCCCACTTAGCTACCCTTCCCAAGTAGTCAGCACTGCGTAACACTGACTTGAGAGTCAATTGGGTCAAAACCATAACGGTGTAGGACTGAAAATAGTGAGGAAGCTTCCGCGTGGCATGGACTACGGCCAGAAGTGCCTTCTCTAAAGGCAGGTAACGCACCTCAGCTTCATTCAAGGATTTGCTAACGTAATAGACCGGTCTTTGCACCTGCCGTTGTCCCTTATAAGGACCAGGCAAACTGCATGAATGGCCACAACTAGGGACGCAAACAGGATTTCATCAACCTCCGGCCGAGACATAATGGGTGGCCGGGAAAGATATTGCTTAAGTCGCTGGAAAGCTAAAGCACACTCCTCGAACCATTGGAATCCTTTCCACTTATTCAACAGTTGGAAAAAAGGCATGCACCTGTCAGCTGACCAAGAGATAAATCTGCTGAGAGCAGCGATCATCCCGGTCAACTTCTGAACTTCCTTTGGATTCCGAGGTGGTTGCAAGCTCTGAATGGCTCTGACCTGCGCCGGATTCACCTTTATTCCTCTATGAGTCACCATGTAGCCTAGGAACGTTCCAGAACCCACCCCAAAAGAACACTTTGAGGCGTTAAGGCGCAGCATGTACTTTCTAAGTATTTGAAAGGTGTCATCCATATTTTTCACGTGCGTAGGTATTGTCTTACTCTTCACTATCATATCATCCACATATACCTCCATGGTCTTTCCAAGTTGCGACTCAAACATTCTGGTCATCATCCTTTGGTAAGTAGCCCCGGCATTCTTCAATCTGAACAGCATCACTTTATAATGATAGTTCCCTGTTGGAGTAATGAAAGCAGTCTTCTCTTGATCGTCTGTCGCCAATGGAATTTGGTGATAACCCTGGAAGGCATCTAAAAAGCTCATCCGAGGATGCCCAACCGTGGCATCCACAAGCTGATCGATGCGTGGCATCGGGAACGAGTCCTTTGGGCAGGCTTTATTTAGGTCTGTAAAGTCCACACATACTCTCCACTTTCCGTTCTTCTTTTTCACCACAACTGTATGCGCCAACCACTCCGGGTAGAAAACTTCCTCAATAGCCCCATCCCTTTTGAGATTGAGCACTTCTTCTTTAATAGCCTCGAAATGCTCTTTGGAGGAACGCCGAGGTGGCTGCCTCTTAGGAACAACGGCAGGGTTGACGTTTAAATGATGGCAAATAAAGCTTGGGTCAACCCCCGAAGCCTCATAGGGATCCCAAGTAAAGACATCGATATTGTCTTTCAAAAACTTGACTAATTTCGTTTTCTCCTGGCGTGGTAGCCATATCCCCACTTGAAAAAACTTCTTGGGATCATCAGCTATTAGAAACCTCTCTAAATCTTCACACGTGGCTTCCTCTACTGTCACCGCATCGGGCACATCCAGAGTCGTTAATTGCTATAAGTCCTTCATAACCGAGGCCGATGACTCTGATTTGGCTTGATGCAGTACTGCAGCTGATATGCATTGCCTTGCCACTGCTTAGCTACCAAGAATTTCTTCGATGAATCCCCCTGAGGGGAATTTTACTTTAACATGCAAAGTTGAGGAGACAGCACCCAAAGCGTGCAACCAAGGCCTGGCAAGGATGGCCGTGTATGGGGAATATCCGTCAACCACAATTAAATCCACGTCGACCGTTTTCGAGCCCGACTGTACAGGCAATTGAATCTGTCCCTTTGGTATGATAGCCTTCCTTTCGAAGCTTATCAATGGGGAGTCATAAGGAGTGAGGTCCTCCAGTTTTAACTTTAGCCCCTTGAATAAGTCAGGATACATAATATCTGTGCCGCTGCCTTGATCGATTATCACCCTTTTAACGTCGTAATTCCCTATCCTCAAAGTAAACACCAAGGCGTCATCATGGGGTTGGATGGTCCCAACCTTATCCTCCTTCGAGAATCCCAAGACAGGCACATTCCCTTTAATCCTCTTCGGTTTTGAGCTTGGCTCCTCGGCCTGGGAGTGTGACACTGCCATCTCCCTGGTAAGACAGGAACCAGTCCTGTCAGGTGTAGCGAAGATGACGTTAATCGTTCCTAAGGGCGGCCGAGATGAGTTGTTCTTCTGATTATTTGAGTCTGACTGATTGCCTTGCCCGTTAGGTTGGTACAGGTGCTGCTTCAATTTTCCCTCGCTAACAAGCTGTTCCAGATGGTTCCAAAGGGTCTAACAATTCTCGGTAGTATGACCCACGTCCTGATGGTACTGGTAAAAAAGATTTTGATTCCGTTTCGTAGGGTCCCCCGCCATCTTACTAGGCTATCTGAAGTAGGGTTCCTTACGGACTTTCTCCGGTAGTTGGTGCACTGGTTCTCGGAATACAGTATTAACTGCTTAAGGAGTGGCTGAGCCAGACTGCCCAGAGTAATCTCTCCTCAGCTTATTGTTGTGATACCTGTCCGACCTGAAATATCTTCTCTCCTACGGGATAACCTTCGCTTTACCTTTACCCTGTTGTTGATCTTCTTCAACCATTTTGTACTTGTCAATACGGTCCATGAGGCGACGTACACTCCGTATGGGCTTTTTGGTCAAGGATTTCCTCAAGTCATAATCAGTGGGAAGGCCCACTTTAAAAGTATTAATGGCCACTTCGTCAAAATCTCCATCTATCTCGTTGAACATCTCCCAATACCTGTCGGAGTATGCTTTCAACGTCTCACCCTCCCTCATGGCCATAGATAATAGCGAGTCTAACGGTCGGGGAACTCTGCTGCATGTAATGAACCGAGACGCGATGCCCTAGTAAGTTCCCTAAACGAACCGACAGACCCCGACTTTAGTCCATTGAACCATCTCATAGTAACAGGTCCCAAGCTAGAAGGAAAGACTTTGCACATCAAGGTTTCATTGTGAGAATGCACCGCCATCCTTTGATTAAAGTGGCTCACATGTTCCACCGGGTCTGTCCGGCCATTATAAATGGTGAAGGTGGGCTGGGTGAACCGCCTGGGGAGCCTTCCATTCTCAATCCTGCGTGAGAAGGGGGATTTGGAGAGTTGGTGTAACGCTCGGCTCATAGCGTCGTTCCCCAAGCCCCTGGAGGGGAGCTTCCTATGCTTGCGACCCGGTAGGTCATTCTCTTCGCAAGAGGAGGTTTTGCTGTGGGGCGTCCAGGACCTTGAACTGTAATTGCTTCCCCCGAAGAAGGATTGGATGGGGGTGAAGCCCGCCTTCGTCTGACACAGCGCAGCTTCTTCTTGAGGTGGTCAATCTCCCTCTGCATGGCCTTGGCATCATCCTCATGGGTGGCACTGCCTCCACCGCGCGTATGACTCGCGCTAGGATATACGGCATGAGCGCTTCCCTCTCGATCCCTCCGGCGCTCAAGACGCTCAAAAAGATCTTCGGGCTGCGATCCCTGAGATTCTGCATGGTGTGAACCTAAACCTGCCATGATGTTCCAATTCCTTCAATGCTAGATTTTCCACAAACGGCGCCAATTGTAAGTGCACAATTGTACCAGGACCCCAAAACAAGTGTTGGGTTCAGGCCCAATGAACCTTATGCAATAAGATTTGTAAAGTATGGATTTGAAATCTAGGTTCGGGATGTTGGAAGTTTGATTAGCAGGCTAGAGTGCCACAATCTATGCAAATGGTGAACGAATACAACAAAGAGACCTCCTCGGATGTAAGCCGATGACGATTTGTATATATATATTCTCTTTCTATGCCAAAGTTTACAACTCTTAGTTCCTGTTTTCTCTCAGCAGAAAGTGTCGATCCCCCCTCTCTTTCCTCTCTCATTTCCTTATATACTTCTCCTTTACTAGTTCATCCACGTGTCATACAAATCTTCCCCTTGGATACTTGTCTCATCCACCACCTTCTTGAAGTCTTCAAAAAATAGCAGGGAGGCTGAATCTTACTGTTCATAGGTCACTTCCCCATTAATGCGGCCAGGGAGGTAGATGCAGGGTCTTTAATGTGGAGGTAGCAGTCTTTTCCTTATATATTTCTCTCACATCCTTGCTTCTAGAGGGTGCTTGGATCACCTTCTTACCCATCAGTTTTTCCAGAATCCTGCCTTAAACCCGTTTAGCAAGTCTCAGGGTCATTGCCGAGCCTGTCCGAGGAGACATTCCTTCTCGAACAACTCCTCGGACCTTTACAGTGTAGACTAACTCGTGGGCCTGGAGGCCCTGATCAAAAACAAACTGGTACCAGCCAATCAGGCCCAAAACCCAAATATTTATTCATGAGCTTTTACCCCCCACAACACTCATTTTTTAATGTGGGATTAATCCACTGTTTTTTCTTTTGAGAATACTAAATATTTTTTACATACGGGGAGAGGGGAGAAGCACACAGTCACACACTTAGTACACTTAAAGAGGCTGATAACTTGACATGGTCCATGACATGTATTTTTTTTTTCTTTAATGGGAATGATATTATTAGTGATGTAAACTTAAAATATATACTTTTTGGTGTTCCTTAAGATATATTTCTTTTTGAAGTTGTAAATTTGTAATTACATGCATTTTAGCAATGAGTTATTAAGATTGAAGACTTTTCCATCATGAATTAATAACTATAAAAAAATTTAGTTATGCTCAAAACTGTCCGAATTGGAAGGATATTAACAAATAGTATTAAGTGCAATTCATTTCCTTAATTAATTTTATTCATTCTCTCTAAAAAAGTTGCTATTGATTTTTTTTTTTGTCAAATTTTTTTTAAAAAAAGTTTGGTTGAAAAACATGGGCTAATATGATCCGACCTGACTCGCAATTTGATTGACCCATAACTCGATTGACCCGTAAATCCGATTGACACAACCTGAACCTAATACAACTTGCTTTATTTGATGTATCTATAAATAATTTCTAAAAATAGAGCATGTTTGGTCTTTAAGTTCAAACTTACATTTTTACATTTTAAACAACATTAAACATATTTTCACACATTTTTTCACTCATACGTATTTCAAAAAACTACAAAAATCTTATCTCAAACTACAAAAACTCCACCTCAAATTACTCTTCCAAACACCCCTAATTTTTTTTTTTTTTTAACCCAACATTTGACCATGAAATAGAGAGATAGTACTCCCGCATTTGGACTGAATTGAGGGAAAATGATACTCATGTCTACCCCTCTCGCGACGCGCGGTTTTTTTTTTTTTTTGGTATCCCTGCATTGAATTGAGCCAGTCTCTCGACTCTCACTCTCTGTCTCTCTCTCTCTCTCTCTCACAAATGCACAGAGAGTCATGAAACGTTGTGCAACAGAGTTAGCAACTCGAATAAGCCGAGCTCTGATCTCCGCCTCAAAGCACACGAAACCACCTCGTACATGGACTTCTTCGCTGGAGCAGACTCTGCACCAACTCGGTTGCCGCGACTCGCTCACCCCACCACTTGTCTCCCGAGTCATCGACCCGTTCCTCCTCACCCACCACTCACTCGCTCTCGGCTTCTTCAACTGGGCCTCTCAGCAACCCGGTTTCTCCCACAATTCCCTCACTTACCAATCCATCCTCAAGTCTCTCTCTCTTTCCTGCCAGTTCAGTGCCATTGACACTCTCTTTAAGCAAGTCAGAGCTCACAGGATTAATCTTAGTTCTTCCGTTTATGCTTCCCTCATTGCTTCTTTGATCGTGGGGAAGAAGACCCAGAATGCTTTTTTGGTTTTTAGTGAAGTTAGCGCTGAAATTCGAGAACTTGGGCCTGATATATGTAACTCTCTTTTGGCTGCTCTTTCTTCTGATGGGTATTTCGAATATGCGGATAAAGTGTTTGAGGAAATGATTCTTAGAGGTGTTCCTTTGAGCACCCTTGGGTTTGGCGTGTTTATATGGAGGTTTAGTAGAAATGCTGAGGTGGGTAGAGTTTTAAGCGTGTTGGATGAGGTTAGGAGAGGCAGTTCGGAGATTAATGGCTCGGTTATAGCAGTTTTGATCGTTCACGGGTTTTGCCAGGCTTCAAGGGTGTCAGAGGCTTATTGGGTGTTGGATGAGCTGAGAGGAAGGGGATGCAAACCTGATTTTATGGCGTATTGGATTGTCGCGGAAGGATTTCGGGCCATGGGGAGTGTGCCTGATACAGAGAAGGTTTTGAAAAAGAAGAGAAAGCTAGGAGTAGCTCCAAGGGCTAATGATTATAGAGAGTTTATATTTGCTCTAGTTTCAGAGAGACGGATATGTGAAGCAAAAGAATTGGGAGAAGTGATTGTTGGTGGAAGTTTCCCGATTGAGGATGACGTGCTTAATGTGTTGATAGGATCAGTTTCAGCATTTGATACTGGTTCTGCAATCATGTTTTTTAAGTTCTTGGTTGGAAATGAGAGATTTCCTACCCTTCTGACTTTGAGCAATTTAAGTAGGAATCTATGTAAGCATGGAAAGACTGATGAACTGTTAGAAGTTTTCCAGGTTCTGTCATCTCATGACTACTTCAAAGATTTGGAGAGTTACAATGTCATGGTTTCATTTTTGTGCAAGGCTGGGAGAGTGAAAGAAGCCTATGGGGTTCTTCAGGAAATGAAGAAGAAAGGATGGGGCCCAGATGTCTCATCTTATAACTCTCTTATGGAAGCATGCTGTAGGGAAGATCTACTGCGTCCTGCTAAAAGGCTGTGGGATGAGATGTTTGCAAGTGGTTGTGGTGGGAATTTGAAAACATACAACATTCTAATTCAGAAATTCTCAGAAATAGGTCAAATTGAGGAGTCTCAAAGGCTCTTTCACCACATGTTGGAGAAAAGCGTGGTACCCAATGCTACAACTTACACGTCCCTCCTTAGAGGGCTCTGTCAAGAAACAAAGTTAGAAGCTGCCTTTGAAGTCTTCAATAAGTCTGTTAAACAGGATATGGTTCTTGCACAAACCATATTGAGTACATTTATACTATATTTATGTATAGAAGGTATGTTCTTCACGCTCAAAAACATGTTCCTTGGACAACATTACATAGTAAAGCTATTTTTCTTTTCCCCTTCAAATTCACCTGAAAAAGTTTATAGGTTGTTGATTCTATGTATGTAATGTCACTCTATTTGGAAATTACTAGCTGTGTGTTTATGTTCATGCAGGTCATTTTCTAGCTGCTTCTAAGTTGCTCTGTAGTCTCACTTGTGATATAGGACATTCAGGCTCCCATGTAATTTTACTAAAATGTTTAGCTGATGCTAGAGCGGTTCCAATTGCCATTGAGCACATTGAACAGGTTCAAAAGGCCTCACCTTCAACATTGCAAGTTATATTTAATGAACTTTTGGCATCACTTTCTTCGTGCTCAAAACCGGAGGCAATTTTACAGTTGCTTCAAGCAATACAGGAGATGTCTAATTTCCAGCAATAATGGTACTTGGAAGAGTATGATGTGCAGCCGATAACTCTCTGAATGTGTCTGTCTAACATGTATTGGACACCGGACAACTATGGGACACGGTCGGAGTGTATTTTGATTTTTGAATTTTGTTACAGTATTATTGGTTATTGCTCTTAAATTGATATATGTTTAATTAACATTATATGTAAAATAAATGCTTGACAATATAAAAAAAAAAAAAACATATATATTTAATAATTAATTAATATGCACTAGCTGTATTGTGTACTAATTTTTCATAAATTGTCATATCGCTGTATTGTACTCATATTCGCGTGTCCGTGCTTCCTAGGCTAGCAGATTAGTGTCATTTTATGGAATTCTGAGTGAAAATTTTGGCTCTGGGTCTGATCATAAAGCATAGCCATTACTGTTGCTTTGTTCAATCTTATGGCAGTGCACTGTATGTTATTTTCCGAAAAGTATTGTTAAGAGTGCATGGAGATAGTCCAAGAAGAAATGTGAAGAGACCTATCATGTACAGTACAAAAATACAAATTTATAGACGAACGCTATACATTTATTCTACGAATCGGCATATCTTCTGCATCTGCCTCTTCTATATATTTGTCTCTAAAAATTCCCATATTATGGTCATTGCCATTATGCACTGCGCTTTGTTGTTGTGCCACCAAGATTGTGGTGTTGCCCAAAAATTCTGCTGAAGCCAATACCTCACCAATTGTTCCCAACTCTGTTTGTTCAGCAAAATCCTCGAGTCCCAATATGAGAGGCGATCGACTATCATGTTGTCTTCCCACGAGTATGAGTTCATATTTGTTCTCCATAGATCGAATCACAGAAATGGTCCCTGTCCCATCTGTCACCACCTCCTCAACGTACACGACCCGATAGTTTCCGGCCATACGGAGTTTAAACTCATTCATCACCTCGCTGTCAAACCTCTTATCCTCCTCATTGTCACCGACAACACTTCCATTAGCAAGGAATCGAATCACTACCAAGTTGATGCTGGGATGACCAGCCATCCGTGCCCCTATAGCTAGTGCCTCTCGATCATCAGCTCCACCAAAGAAGAGAACAGCAACACGATATGAAAACCAGGTTGCTAATATAGGCCTTGAGGTTATCTGGACGCCACGGTCAACAAGGACTGCAACTGAGCAAGGTGCCCTATCAAGGACATTACGGTTCATGATCCTAATGGCCTTTTTGTTCGCCATTGCACCTTTGCTCATATAGCAAGGAACTATAATGAGGGAAGTCCTTTTGTTAAGTGCAATTGAGCACACATCGTCATGCATGGTTTTATAATAAGAAATTGCTGTAAAGGGGAAAACCGTGACAAATCCATGGCTGTTCTTCTCATAGTATCTAAAGGCATTGACAATGTGTTTTGAGGGATCGGCTTGGGAAGAGGGTCTTTTGGTCCGCTTGTGGGCGATGACAGTGGAGTTTGAATGGCCGACAAGCTCAAGGAGGTGGAGTAAGTAGATGGAGAGAGGGCTTCTTTTGCTTGGATTCAAGGCCTCAAGGAGGTTGATTATGGTTGGAACATTTTCTTGGTCATGTACGCAGGCTAGAACCCGGAGTTCAGAGTTTGGTCTAGAGTGCATCACAGTTCTTCTGCTATAGACCTGGTACCTTTTTGAAGGATCATTAATGAACTTGATCAAAGGTGTGATGACCCCCATTACAACCATCATGGATATGCACATTACCTCAAAAGATTCATAGTCTATTGCCTGCACAATCATAGAATACCACCAGATTCTCAAACAGGTTCAATAAGGAACTGTATTATTACAGACAGCAGTCATCAGCAAATGGGCAATTAGAATTGATTGTAAAAATAAGATAAAATTTGATGCATACCCTACTGTTCTTGATCATTTTAAATACGACGACCTCAAGTACACCTTGGGCATTCATGACAAGTCCCAGTGCCATAGCGTCCTTTTTTGGCATGTGGCAGTAAAAAGAAGTCAGAGAGGCTCCCAGAAACTTGCCTAGTGCTCCGATGAGTGCGATGAATTGCACTGTCAAATATTTTTTGAAGTTGACGGAAAAAATATCAAGAAGCAAGCCATTTTTGACGAAGTAGAGTGGCATAAACACCCAGGAGGTGAGGTGATTAAGCTTCTCAGCCATTGCTGTCCCTACTGGTGGCCCTGATGGAATAACAATCCCAAGAACAAAAGGGCCAAAGTAAGCATTTAAACCAATAGCCTGACAACAAAACCCACTCGCTAAGATCGCTAAAAGCAGGGCAACGGTGTAGCTTTCTTTCAATGGCTCCCCCAGTGGATTTTGACGTATCATCCATAAAATCGTAGGGCGAATAACAAAAACAATGATAACAACAACAGCAATACCGGTAGAAATTGTTGTTATCATTCTGTAATTGTCACCAAGTGTTTGATGCGACAGAACATTGTAGGTTATCACACAAAAACTGAAAATGCTACTAATCATAGAGGAAGCTAATGCAATTCTACCAAACTCAGAATTTATAATCTTCAGCTCAGTGAGGAAATGAGCAATCACTGGGAAGGCAATAATAGATTCTGCTTGTGATACTGCTGGGAGTGAGTAGCTTGTCTTTGGCTCTAAATTTGCGAAATTTATCAAGACAGATGAAAAGGTGAAGGTTAGGAGCATTGGTAGTGCCACTGAAAAAAATCCAAGAGCAAAAGACTTTTTGTTAATTTTCTTTAGCATCCAGGGATCCATTTGCAGTCCGACGAGGAAAAAGTAGAACATGAATCCAAAAGAAGTTAGCATATCGATCACTATGAAGCCTCTGAGAGGAAATATGCTTCTTGCAAACCATGGAGTTCGGCTTAGAAGCGATGGACCTAGGATTATGCCACCCTGATAATAAATAATATAAAGCAATCAGTAAAAAACAATACAACATTGCACGCATGAGTTATCTTATTTAAGTTTTCGTTGTGATATTTTTTATCATTTTGTAATGAGAAAAAACAAAAACAAAAACAAACAAAAAGAGTTGGGAAAAAACGGTTTTGTAGGGAGAAAAGCTTACTAGGATTTGTGAGACCACGTTGGGTTGGTTGAAAGGCTTGAGGAGTACTTTCATGAGGAGGATGACTCCAGAGGCAAGAAATATTTGAAGCAGTAATAGAGGAAATGAGTAATGCAGGGGATTGGAGTTGAGGAAGATACCATCTGAATGGGTCATCGTTGCTGCATTGCATAAGGATGTGAAATTGTCATGCGGGTCGAGAGCTCTGGTGGTGGCATAGAGGGAAATGTCATCAGGCTCCATAGCACTAAATTTGATGGTGGAATGGATCCTAGTACGTGTCACGGTTGGCTTGGAAGTTTTTCTTGAGAATTTCCTAGGCCGTGACACTAGCTAGTAGCTGGCTATGACCTTTCGCACAAGAAGAGGAAGATACCTGAAGAAAAAGAGAAGTAAGAGGTTGAGCTTATAAAAGATTAGAGGACAGCGAAAATTAATACTGGACATCTCAGCCTCAGGTGGTCAAAATAACATGAACTGTCAATATAACATGAACTGTCAATCTAGAATTGGTCAATATTAGTCAACCCAAAAAAACATAGGACCTTCTGTAATTCATGACCACTTGGTCTCCAGGTGGATGTAACACATCCTAACCCAATTTATTCAGCTAAATTTGCACAGGTTTTTACAAGGTTTTTTCTTCTTCTTCTTTTTTTTAGTAAGTAGTTTACTATTTTTAACCCAATGATGTGTATGGCTCAACATAAAATATTTTTAAGTGTTTGGTTGCGTTCCTGAAAATGTTATAGAAAACATATTTTCTACTTATTTTCCCTTTTTTTTTTTTAATCTCCCAAGCACATTATATAATAAAAAAGTAAAATTTTAGATTATAAAAATTTGTGATCGAGGTTGCTGGTGCGGTGGTTGGCCACTAAAGATTAGGAATATTAGTGGAGGATGGTGGTTGGGTGGTAAATAGTGGGGGTAAGGATAGAGGTTCAGTTGATGAATTAAGTAAGGCAAAAAATGGTTTACTGAAAATGAAAGCGTAAACCAATTTCTGCTATAAATGCCCTTATTTTACAGGCAATTATAAAACAATTTCCGGTTGACTAATTTTTTTGGCTATCCCAAACACTTGTAAATGCGGAAAAACTGTTTTTTGGAAATCAATTTTGGTTCGAAACAAACACAGCCCAAGTTTCAATTCAGTTTCCATGTGTCTCACTACTAAAAAGCTATGTTTAGATCAAGAAAACCAGCAAGAAAGCATGCGGGGTTTGTCAACCAAATAACCTACCCCGCCAAAAACAGAAAACACACGCACACTATATGAAAAGAGATCAAAGTAGACAGCCTATGATGATTATTTAATAGTTATTTTATTTATCTATCTCTTCTATAAAGACTTTTTATTTTTATTTTTTATTCTATACATCTACAAAGGGCTTGACTCGTAAATGCGGAAAAAATGTTTTCCGGAAATCAATTTTAGTCCAACCAAACACAGCCCAAGTTTCAATACAGTTTCAACGTGTCTCACTGGTAAAAAGCAATGTTTAGAACAAGAAAGCCAGCAAGAAAGCACGCAGGGTTTGTCAAACAACTAAACCCACCCCACCAAAAACAGAAAACACATACACACAATATAAAAGGAGATGAAAGTAGACACCCACGATGATTGTTTAATAGTCATTTTATTTATCTATCACTTCTATAAATAAAAATAAAAAATAATTTTTTTTATATATTTTTTTTAATTCTATACATCTACAAAGGCTTGACTTCCTCCTCTATATACTTCGCATACTGCATAATATCAACAGGTTCAAAGAATATCAGGTTGTTAGTAAGATACAAATAAAATTACTTAAAAAAAGATTATGATCTTCTTTTGATAACTGTGCTCCTCATATGAACTGTACAACTTTAATCCTGAAAATTTACAAGAGATGTACAAACGTGTTAAATCCGTCAATCTTCAAAGCGCTGAATCTCACCCATCATTATCCGGTTGCTGGAGACTTTAAAGCCAAGGAGGGCAGGATCAATCTGTCTTCCTTTCTTCCCTTTCTTTTTGCCACTTCGCCCTGCTTGGATGCCACCGTCAGATGACTCTGAAGGAGCCCCACTAGCTACATCAGTCTCTGGGAGAACTGGTTTTTTGAGCATGTCTATGAATAATGTCTCAGAAACAGAAGCATCACTGGAAGACGAGGTCCTCTGAAAATGCACATCCTTCTTCCTAGATGCCTGATGGTCACCGACTAACTCACACCCACCTTCAGAAAGTTGGCCAAATTCTCCACATGGTAAATCAACCACTGAGTAACACAACAATGGAAGAAAAAGAACATTCTAAAATAAAATCCTACCATCAGAAGCTTCCAAGCCCATTGCATTTTTTGGCTTGACAAGAGAAGCTGATGCTGGCTCCAACAATAAATCATGGGATGTATGAAAAGCGCTGTCAAACCCTTTAGTTAAAGTAGAGGGCAGCCTATCAAAATGGATAAAAAAATACACATTAACTTCTGGAAATATATTGAGCAACACCCAGTTAGCTAATATAGAATCACCATCCTCAAGTTTCCAACACAATTGACTAAACAGTTCAAGTGCCAAACATCACATCACATCACACCACACCCCCCCACACTCGCAAGCCAGAGAGAGAGAGCGAGTTTGGTTCACAATCATATTTCAGCTGTTGGTCAAAGCTCAAACTATGCAAAAATCATTCCCTACTGCATCAATCATTATTACATTAAAAAAAAAAAATGAAACAAGCAAAAGGTACCTCAAGAAGCACAAGTGGAGGGTGTTATTGACCGCTGTCAAATTCTCTATCTCTAATTGTAGACTAATAGCAAGAGATTGAAAACATTCAAAGCTGGCACTCAAAAACAGCTCAAATTATGCAATCATTTTTGGGAGTTTTTGCTAGACCCTTATTTTGCTATCTGTTGCACTAAGAACATAAAACAAGCATAAGATGGCACAGAAAGTGCAATGTGAGGCGTTATTTACTGCTTGTCTATATTATCTTCTAAGGAAAAGTACAATTTACACCCTCATGGTTTGGCCCTATCACAATTTAGTCCACACACAAACTTTCAATTGCAATATTTGAACCCCTAAAGTTTATAAATTAAAATTAAATTGTTAGAGTTGTCTAAAATTAACAAATTTTGCATTTTGGGAACAAATTACCACTCAATTTCCTATTAGGCTAAATTACAATTTACCAACTTGTGGTTTGGCCCTATCACAATTTCATCCACAAACTTTTCAATTGCTACATTTGGAGCCCTAAACTGATATCATTATGAGGTCAAATGCCCCAAACGTGTGGAAAATGCTTATCTTGGACATAACTCTAATGATTTTAATTTAGTCTAAACCTTTTTTTTTTTTTTTTGGTGTGGGAGGGTGAGGGGTTTAGATATAGGAGGTACAAACCATAGGAGAGTCAAAGGTAGCAATTGAAAGTTTGTGGATAAATTTGGGATAAAAGCACACCACAAGAGGTAAATCTTGATTTAGTATATCTTCTACCAATTGTGGAAAATTCATATTTCTTCAAAATTAAGTCAATCATTACTGACAATGGAAAAAGAAGTCAACCACAACAACAAATTTGAGCTGCTAGATTTTATTAAAAATAAAACAAGATGAGTTCATGTCCATTAGCAGGCTTCCATAATCCAAGCCATCATCTGATTGGACACCAAATAACCATGAAAAGTACCGTATTTGACAGAAGGAATGCAGATATAGCTCCCTAGTAGAAAAGTCTCTTTTGATAAGCATACGAATAAGTAAATCCTAGTTGAAATATCCATGCTGCTTAAATACAAATCAATTTGCAAATTTTTCCCACTCAGAATGATCATTTATAAAATAAATTGTTCAATATTAAGAATTCAACACTTGACTAAGAACGGATAGGCCTACCTGTCATTACCAATGTCCTCTCCTTGAAGTGATTTATCTAATCCCATCTCATAATTGAATAAGCCTCCACCATCACCACCTGTACCATTTCATAGTGCTCCTAACATTGATTCAAGCGAAAATGAGATTTACTCAAGGAAGAAGATTATTCGCCAACTTACCAGCACTACTCAGTGAGCTGTGCCTACTATGAGCATTAAAAGGTAGTTCCCTGCCCAATGCTTTCTCTGTTTTCTCTGACAGGTTTTCTGTGATCTCTGAAACTGAACTGCTCGTTGAAATCATACCCTTCGATCCATGTCTCTTCCCCATGTTTCCTTCTACCTCTAATAAATCTTTATCTGTAGCTGATTTACCAATTAGGCTATTATTTACATAACCAACATGAGAAGTATCATTAGTGCCCAATAAGAACGACTGGTCTCCAGAATTAGATCCAAAGGGAGAGCTTTCACTCTTTCCTAAATTGTTGAACTTCTGTTCATTCACAGCCACACCAACAAAGTGATCCTGCAAGAAGGCACTTGAATTGGAATCTCGAGGCCTTTCCGTGAAAGAGTCATTCAGAAATAATTGTTGATCTGGAGGAAGATTAAAAGGAAAATTTGAATAATTTGACTCTGAATTCAGCAGAAAGGTTTCCTGACTTCGGGAAGGTAATACAGAATGTCGATAATCAATTTCAGATGACTGTGCAGATTGAAGAACCATTTTCTGATGAAGGTCCATCAAACCTCGTCTTGAGTTCTCTTCACCTCCTGCAGATGCCCAAACATTTGAATCTACAGAAGATACATTAACTTCCACCTCCATTCTTTGTCGCAAAGCTTCAAGATGCAATTGTTGCTTTTGTGCTTCAATCCAGCTATTTTCTACCCGACCATTGTTCCCAGAGGAGCAGCTCTGAATTGCATCTAGATGAGAAGCATAATACTCATCAGATGCTTTTTGGGGATGAGATGGGAAACAAGAAGAAAAAGAACCGAGTTGATCATCAGAATGCCTATAAAGTTGTCGCTCTTGTAGATCTAGACAGTGAGAACTAGTGTTTATACTGTCCAAGTTCATCCCAGGAGCACTAGCAGGAAGAGGCATTGATCTCCCGAAGGACATTGAGCTAGGATCATAAACACCTTGCTGAATTTGCTCTGGTAAAGCATGATTCCAGCTGAGATTTCTCAGTTGCTCCTCATGGGAGGTAAGCCTATTCTGTTGCAGGCAAAAATCTGGCGCGTTAAATCTAGCTGACACAGCCTGCTGATGACTAGCAGGATTTTTGAAAAACTGACCAGCTTCATCAACTGACCAAGGCCCACCATTATGCCTTTCACCCCCCAACCCTAACTGCTGCCTCAATGTCATAGATAGTTGCTGCACCTGCGCCTGTTCTTGCTGTAGACGAAACTGCTGTTCTAATGCGATTGTATTTTCATGCTTTGGCTGCAACATAAGGTCCAAAATATCAGCCTGCCTGCCTTGGACGGCATTCTGGCCAACTTTCGCTTGGATGATCTGTTCAAGCATTGGATCAAGGTGCCTTAAAGAGTGAGAATTCGGCTGCAGCTCATGCAGAAGATGCTTCCTCATTTGAATCTGATCAAAAGGGTTGTCTCTTAGAGGATCTACCTTTGACTGCCCATAACCAGGCTGAGATATCTGGTGATGCAGAAACTGCTGAATTTGAGACTGCTGCTGCTGTTGTTGCCGCAGTTTCATTTCATGGAGATGAACCTGCTGTTGCTGCAACTGATGCTGTTGTTGGAGTTGAAGCTCATGCCGCTGAAGTGCCAAAAGATGTTCCAGATCTGGCTCTGGATGATGGACTGCCTGCTGGAAATTAGGGTTCTTGCTCTGAGACAAAACTAAACCAGAAGAATTCTCAACACCCAACCCTATAACATGTCTGAAGGGATGAGAAACGAAATTCTGCTGATGAAGTTGCTCCATTTGCAGTTTTTGTGGCATCAGATGCTCTGTCATGTCAAAAGCACTGCATTCTTGCTCCATGTGATGTATGTGAGGAATATCTAGAGTACCCAAATGAAAATTAGGGTTAGAATGTTTATTTCTTCTATAATCACTGGTCCATGTCTCAGCAAAAGGTTGGTCAGCCATAGCACCAAAGGAGCTCTGACTCACAAAAGCGGCATCTCTCTTGACCAAAGGATCAACAAAGTGACCCTGATCACCCACGCTTGATGACATATTGGATGATTGAGCACAACTGTCTTTGAGCTCAGACAGTGAGAGGCCAAAAGGATGCATATTATCATCCTGATGATTACGCATGGCAGTTTCTGAATATTCATTTGCAAAGGAAGGATGTTGGATAGAACTGGAAAAGGAACTGTGAATGTCAGTAGAGGGTCTCTGCAAAGGGTTACCATTGCTACTTCCAGGCCTTCCAGGAAAGATAACTTCTGTATAGAACAAAAAGAAGAGCAATCAAGATAGCAATATAAGCAGACACCAGATGATAACGATAACAGCATAACCATGCCAAATAACTTACCATCATCTTTTCTAACAAAATTTTGGAAACTATCATCATCGCGATACTGGAGCTCAGAATGATAACCCTGATTAGGCATTCTTGACTGAACACTAACACCTGAGGTAGCCTCATGTCCAGATGGAGCAGACTTTTGACTACTTATGACAGCACAATCTTTATAGTCAAGTGCAGAAGAAGAAGCAGCTATATTCTCTCCGAAGATGCCTCCAACAGCATCAGATGGTTCTAAATTTGTAACCAGATCATTGCTGGAGGCACACCTAGATCTAAATCTAAGATGTGGCATGACACTACCAAGTTCTTGAAAAGATGATCCGTCAGGGGCATCTGACAAGCGAACTGGTAAATCAGGTCCATAATAGCCTTGTTCAAACCACTTAATGATATCAACTCCCAGAAAAGGTCCCTGAGTTTCCCCTTGAGGATCAAGATAATACAAACTCCATTCCTCAGGTGGAATATCACTTCCCAGTGGATGCCCCTCCTCATAGTTATTTAAAGGTTGCTGATTACTGCTTGCAGTTTTCTGTAAAGATAGAAAATCAAATAAAGAACTTGAATCGTCAGGAAGCTGGCTGCCAAGTTCAAAGGAAGTAGCTGACTCAATGCCTTTCAACTTAAAGTGTTTCAAAATTGCAACTTCTTCTGCCTGGTTATTTTCACTAGATTTGAGTTCAGCAGCAGTACTGCCGGGGCCACTAATCTCATTGACACTGCAGCAATCATAGCCCTCTGAAACTGTTGACATCAAGCCATTGGTTACTACCACACCAACTGCTGCTGGAAGATACTGATCTTCTTTATAAGAATCATGTTCTACAGAACAATACATAATTAACCCTAAATCATAAAAATGGCAACAATAAAGTTGCTTTCAACTTCAAAAACCCACAATCATCAAAAGCTAAAGGCTAAAAGCATCATTTTCTTACCCTCAATTCTATCAAATTGTAAACCACAAGATTTCAACCCCATGGCAACAGGAAATTGGCAAGAATCATTTAAATTAGCCACTCCAAAAGATTCAACATTTTCTTCAGTATTACTAGTGGAACTCTGTCTCAGCCCACCGAGAGTCAAATCACAGATGCCTGAATAATTCCAATCACAAAGAAACTTGAATTATTTTTTTTGGTAAGTAAAGAAAAGAGGTAAAAGAAAGTTAAAGCTTCTTAGGCAACAGTCAGAAAATACAATTTGATTACCAGTGATATTATCATTTGATCCTCCATTCTTGCCTCTAAATGAGTTGCGTGACACTCCACTGCTATTGATTTTTCCCTTCCATATATCTCCAAGTACAACCTGCAAACATCACACAAACTACTTTAATGTGGTAACAGTAACAAGTGAATGATAAAATCATTAAAACATACATAAATGTGGATATTAAAGTAAACGATTTACATACCTCTTCCTCCGCATCAGGTGCAACAAAAGCCAATGGCTCAATAGAACCTACTTGTGTTATTGGTGATACATGCTCCATCCCATCAGGCGTGGCATTGAATGTTGGATCAGTCTTTTTCTTACGATAAATATCTAGAAGTTTTCCCCTAGGGTAGATATAAATATCTTCATGGGGGCCAGATTTTCCTAGTATGCTGTTATTCTTATTAACAAGAACAGACCCAGTAGAAGATGCAGAGTTTGACCTTCCTCGTCCCTGAGCAAATCGCACATTTGCACCCTCCACCCGTCCTCTCTCCAACCCAAACCCTGGTGCAGTGCGGTGTGCTGCCGAGCCACCTGCATGAGCTTCCATACGATGGCGTGGCCTCCATTTATCACGAGAATCAGTGTCACGTTCAGGAGCTGCACGATTACTACTGACAAAAGATTGTTTGTCAGTGTCATTACCCTCTTTCTCTATATCTGTCCTCCTTTCAGTTCTAGAATTCTTTTCTTTGTCATCAGGACCCCACCTTGATGACCATTTGCTGTCTCTCCGGGATTCATGCCCAGAACTACGGCTATCTTGCCAGCGATCAGTCGAGGACAAGGCTCTATTCTCAGAAGTTGAAATGACATCTGCATGACGATCTTCTTTTCTGTGATCTCTTCTACCAAGTATGCCAGTGTCTCTCTCCTCTTCACGCCAGCGGCGATTGAATTCAACATCAGGAGCAGCCCTTCTCCGGTCTTTCTTTTCCTGAGACCCATCTAAACGCCAACCATCTTTTGGGCTGGGATCTGTGGAGTTTCCATGGGGCAAAGAACCAGGTGCACCCACTTCCTGCAATTCAGCAACAGAAATGCAGCAATTATTTCTCACAGCCCTTCATCATAAAATATAGTTTGTTGAAAGCATTGATGAATGGACATTGAATGGCTATTATAGTTTAATTAGTCCAGAAGAGTTGTTCCTTACTCCAATCTTGTTTCTAGGAAAGTATTGAGAAGTTTCAAATCTACAAAGGTAATGTACAGAACAGTCTTGCATTTTGTTATTTTGATGTCCATCTTTCAGAAAGAGCAATCTGTGGGAGAGTATCACTAATAATGTTCTATCATCAGCACTCTGAAATTTAATTATCGTTGACTGTGTTTATGTTTATGTTCTCTCATCAGAAACAATTTTGTCAATTATTAAGCAACATCTAACATTCAGCCCAATGTTTCCATGCATTCAAATTCAACCACACAACAAATAAGGGAAAAATAGACTAAACCAGCATAGGCATTGCATTAAGGCAAATTATCATAATATGGAAAAAGAGAATCGTCATTCCTATCACATATCACAGCACCCATTTTACATAGCTCATGACTGGTCTCATCATAATATGGAAAATAATAATAATCATTCCTATAATTCAACAAATGGGGGAAAAAAAAAACAAGAAAGGACTAGAGTAAATTTTTGTACCCCCAAAATGCCAGCAGTTAATGCCTTAGCATCAGCTGGTTTAGCATAGAGCCACTGTGGCGAAAGAGGAATATTGCTTTCAGATGCTACTTGGTCTGCAATTAAAACAAAAATATTATTATTAAGTTTTACTAAAGTCAACATTACCACAAGAAAATGCAAAGAAGTAAAACAATTTTTTTTTTTTTAAGTATAAGAATTTGAATTATTAACACAAATTGAAAGGAAAATCACACAGTACAAGTTCGTATTGTTATATTCCAAAAATATGGACTTCAAATGCCATGCACTTACCTTTTGACTCATCGAGCAACCCCAAAAGTGTCTTGTCCTCACCATTTCCTCCAATGGCTTTATCTAACATAACACAAACACCAAATGCTTATAAAATAATACGCTACTTACATTTATTAAAAAGCAAAGCACAGAAACATCATCCGGAAAAGTAAATATTTCAACAACAGCAACAACAAATCCCAAATTTTTGGGGTTGGCTATGCTCAACCTTGTGTTGCAATAACACAACACAAACAATTGGGCAAAGGCTTAGAGAATTCCCAGGAAAAAAAAAATTACTAAAACCAGATAATTCGAACTATTTCCAATACTATTATATAAATCAGGAGAGCATTTCTATCCCCCCAACTCAAACCCATATATGTACTAAAGGCGATCCAACCTCTCGACGTATCATGCCACGCATCAAAAAATCTTCTTAGATAAAGCTTTACACGTAAAAGAAAGATAATAACGACACGGTTAAAACCCTATCTCTAACAGTTTCAACCTATGGTATATGCTCCTATTAGTGATAAATTCTCTTATTCGACAATAAAAGACTTTACCAGTTGAGCTAACTGGAACCGCGTATCCGACATGAAACATTCAATAATTGTAAGTCCAAAATTCTCAAACTAAACCTTCAACTAATCAAATTATACTTAACTTAGGAATCACTTACACGAACGCCAACATGTAATCCAAATAATAATAACAAAACCAAAACTTGATAATCAAATTTATTTAGCAACCTTAGTAATCGAAAATGGAAAAAAAATGAATACAGATTTAGATGTTTATGGATCGAGAAGATAAGAGAGAAACAAATTCAATGAAATGAGAACATGAAAACGAAAACGACAATGCAAATGAGGAAAAAAAAGAGGCAATAAGAGCCAAAAACAAAACCTGTCGTTTTGGAGGAGGAGAGATCGTTTGGCAGATTGGCCTTGCCGTCGTCAGCCATGGTCCTCGTCGCCGCCGCCGCCACCGCCGTCGTTTTGAAGGATTCCGAGATTGCACGGATTTTAGAGAGTGGAGAAGAAGAGAATTAAACGGATTGTCGTTTTGCAACTAGGAGGGAGAGAGAGAGAGAGGGATTGAATTTTGGGTTTGATTTTTGATCAGAACAGCCAAAGGGGGTGAATTTCTCAGAGTCTTCAAACAATTCAATTCTATATGTATCTAAATCTAATATTATCTATGGCTTTCTAAATTTTAATAATAAAAAATAAAATATTATTTATGCCTTCTAGAATTCTAGTACACTTCTATTAAAAAATTAAAGTAAAATAAGATTTGAAGTACTTAAAAAACTTTCTTCTTTTTTTTATCATTTTGAAAATAATAATAAATAATCATTCTCTTGATTGGAAATAATAGTAATTATTATTATTCGCAGTATTAAAAACAATTTTTTTTATATCATTAAAAAACATGTTTGCATCACCACTTCAAGACATGGTTGACATATATTAAGTAATGCCATGTTCATTGATGAAGTAACTTTTTCTACTCAAAATCTATTAAGGTGCTTTATTCCTAAGCAAATAATTACTTGTGGGTGCACTTCTTGTTTTTATTATTATTACCTTCTTTTCTATAAATAATGTAAAGTTTTGGAAAGTGGCTAAGAGGTAAGCCGTAAGTGTAAAGAAAAAAATAAAAAAGGAAAGTGGGAAAAACAAAAAAGAAGAGCACTTTTTAACCACAAGTTTGGGGTATTATAACAAATTAAATATTTTCTTTTAATAGTTCAAGATGAGGTATTTCAACCGTGGACCAATGACTTTATTGAAAATAGTAAGAAGTATTAATTGAGCTCCAAGCGTCTTATAAAAACTTAAACATTGTAATTTTAAAAGTTTTAATTAAATATTAAGGTTTTAAAAATTAATAAATTAAATCATATAGTTTTAAAAGTAACAAAATAAACTATTGTCAATTGTTTTGTAACTTAATGGCATTATTTGCTCTTCATTATAAAAAGAAGTTCGAATCCACCCTCCTCCATTATTGTAATTGTCAAATCATCAAAAATATAAAATTAATTTTGAAATTTCAAAAAGTAACAAATTAAACATTTAAGTGGAATGTCATTGTATATAAAATTGATTTGTTACTTTTTGAAACTTCAAGATATAATTACTTTTGAAATTATAGGACTTTTCAAAAGTCTTGTAACTCAACTAAGGAACAACTTAACTTAGTAAAGATAATGAACTAGTGACATGAAATCTCACAAAAAAACTATATATATTTATTTATTATACGAGTAATATATATTCCTTATTCGCTAAAGTTGGAAAAAGAGGAAAAATATGTATTTTTATTTCATTTTTTCCCCCTTGGAATCAAATTTAAAATATTTTGAAGAGAAAGTAAAAGCTAATGCAATCGCTCAAAATTAGATTTATTTACTATTTATTTTATTTTTTGTAAATACTCATAGTTATAGCATTTTCTTTTTTAGAAAAGAATACTACTTTAAATAGTCACAGGATATAAAATAGACCAGTTAAAAAAAGAAGCATTTTCTTAATTTGGGAGCTATTTCTCAATAGACTAAATTATGATAAAAATAGTCGAGTGGTCAATATTTAGTGAATCTTAACTTCTTAAACTTTTTTCTCAAGTTTAATTCCCTAAACTTGAATAGTTGATAAGTAGTAGAACAAGTGTTATTTTTAACATAAAAGCTACGGACACAAAATGAGGGAAATAAATCACTTGGCCTTCCATGAGAGCATGATGTGAAATGCAATTCATATAAAACAACCTATACTTTTGTGAGGAGAATGTATTACATGCATCTTCTCTCTTACATGTGACTATATACAATGAGCCAGAAGATATTTAAAATAAGTATCACTCTATAAAAGTCATCATTGTGTACAACTCCTACCCTTCTTGTTTCATCATTCAGCATTTTAGTTGATGGATGCGTCATGATTATTTTGCAACTAAAAGATAAAGGGTAATAATTAATGTACTGTGGGTTTAAGGAGTCTGCAAACTAGCCTTCGACCACCTTGGACTAAGTTTATCGTATGGAAAAACAGCTTCACAGATTAGCTCAATATTTTCGGGTGATTGATATGGATATGCTTAGATAATCCACCAAAATTAAGGCTATGTTTCAGCAATAATATTTTCTAGTAAAAGAGTCATTTTTCAAGAAGTATTTTCCTATAAAACTATCTTATTTTCTTTTGTTTGTTAACAAACTTAAATGAATTGAAAAACATTCTCTTAATTTTTCTTATTTAGCTTGCTTTGAAATAAAGTTAGTTTATTAAAAAAATTTAGTGAAAAATAATCTCCAAATCTAAGTTATATATTTTTTGTTGACTAAAGATAATTTTTCTTTCTCATTTTTTTATGCTACCAAATACTAAAAGACATAAAAAATAAAAAATAACTATTTTTACTTAAGGTGTAGAAACAATATGAAACAAAGTTGGAACTGAGAACACAAATCAAAAGGGAATGGCATACGAAACTTGCGAGTTCTATTGATATGTGCAAGAAACACCACAAACTAAATTAGAGACTTTTGATTCACTAAAGTCCGGCCACACATCACATAGGAAATCAGGCATCCCAGACCCAACAAAGCCGCACATTAAAGAGACAAAAAGAATCAAGAAATTATTAACAAGCAGTAAGTCCTTAAAAATAGTAAGCCCTAATATAAATTAACATCAAAGAAGGATGCATAAAGTCCTTAAAAACAGGAGTGTATCCTGTGTTGGGATGCACTGAATCTTATTCCAGATATTTTTCCAGCCGGCCATTTTTCAAAGAAAAATATAATCCTTATTACAAAAGCCGGAGCATTTGTTAGGTTCCTCTGAAAGGGCATAACTAGAAAATATTAGACTCGTAAGACCAATCAACATCAACTAGGTCATAAAAATAGTTCGATTATTAAAATATGAAAAAAGAAATTTTAAATACCATATTTTCCCATAAGCTCTACCTTAAGGGCTCGTTTGGATTGAGGGGAGGAGGAAGAGTAGAGTAGACTTGACTTAAAATGGACTAATTTTGAGCCATCTCTACTCTACTTTACTCCCCCTCCCTCCCTCCCTCCCTCCCTCCCCATCAATCCGGGCCATAAATGGCATTTCATCACTCCACAGACAAATAAAATAATGGCACATATCCAGTTTATACTTGGGGATCTTATCAGTAGTGAGTGAAAATTGCAAAATGGTGGTCTAGTTGCTTCTTATATCAAAAAGAAGGAATCATGATAGTCTCACCCGAAAGCTATGAATGCAAGGCAGCTTAAACTCAAACACCAACATTAGCTGTTTCTTAATTTATATAAGCTGCCTCTAAAGAAACAAAACTTATGTAGTTAATGCAAATAACCTTGAACAAACAAAATTCTAGATAAAAACAAGCTCAGACAATCATATCTAAGTAACAAGAAGAAACACATAATCATTGCTCCTAAGTCATCCTCTGAGCAGCTTCCTTGGCAAGAAGTCTCTCTTTGGCCTTGGTTTTGGCCTGAGATTTGGAACCCATGATTCCACCACCCCACTTTTTCCTGTACTCATCGTACTTGTCGTTGAAGTTGGCCTAGAATAACAAGAAACATTGCAAATTAAGTTAATCAATACAAAAGCAGCTTCAACAGTAGACAATATATACAAGACAAGTAATTCTTCACTACCTTGATAGCCTCTAAGATCTTGCTGAACTCCAACTTATCTTCATTCTTGACTGTTGTCAAGCACAAAACTGATGCAGTTTTCTTGTGGACGATCTGTCAGAAAAGGAAATCAACTTGGGTTTCAGTTCACAATTCCAATTTTAAGGGGAAAGAAATTAAAATAGCACAAGATTACAGGCTTGATTACCGATCCCAAGCGGGCTTTTCCTTTCACAATGCAGTATGGGATTTCCATCTTCCTGCACAATGCGGGAAGCCAGACAACCAGCTCGATTGGGTCCACATCATGTGCAATAACAACAAGTTGAGCCTTGTTCTGCAAGAAGGCATTATAAAAAGCTAATACTAAGAAAACTGTCCACTAACACAAAGGAATGTTGGAAAATGTACACTTTTGAATTAACATAGCAAAATAATACCTGCTCAATGAGGTATGTGACATGGTTGAGACCATACTTCACAACAATAGGCTTCTTTGCTTCAACAGTTTTGCCTTCAGATTCAGCCTGAGCCCTTTTCAAGAGACGTTCCCTCTTTGCAGCCTTGTCCTCAGGCCTGTACTTGAGTAGCATCTTGAACAGGTTTGTTGCTGCTCAGATGAGTTTAAAAGAAGACCACAAAGTTAAACACAATCGCACAACCATAGCAATAGATTCAAAAGCATTGCTCTTAAAACTAATGGAAAAATGAAAGCCCAGAGGCAAATATCATAAACTTGAACAACACAGCCCTATAGAAGTCCATATCCATAGTATAATAAAGACCATACTTAGATATAAAGACAATGCCAGTAAGAAAAAAAACAACTGGCTAACAGATTAAATCAGGGAGCTATCGAATTACTCCCATTGGACCAGACCGGCCCAGATGACTTAGGTCTTGAGCCTTCAATCAAGAAAAGCACATCACACGATATCTTCAAAATTAGGCCCAATTAACCATTCCATGTTTTTCTAGACTAACCGTTTCTTTAATGACAATAAATAAAGGCAAGAACACATTCACAATTGACAGATGTAAAGTAACAAGGAAACAAAATGAAAATGATACATATTATAAAGCTATTAGTCGCATAAATCTAATGTCCATTTAATAGTAATACATATAATGTTCCTAGACAAAGAACAATACCACACAACCAAGTTCAGCCATGGTTCAAATAATAACTCGTAAATCACATGAATTAATTCAAAGTGGCGAAACCAAACATAAAACCTCAATCATGTTACAACAACATGATTCCTTAAATCTCAAATAATTGGAAGCAGTGAAAAAAAAAATGTAAGAATCAAATAGTATACATACCAAGGTTCTTGTCGAGGGTCTTCGTGAACTGGTTGAGAGCTGGAGGGACCTTGAGCCTCTGCTTGAGGATCCTCTTCTTCCTCTGAAGCTGAACAGTCTTAGGCCATTTGACGAATCGGGTCAGATCTCTCTTCGGTGGCAAAGCCCCGCCGATCCCAAACTGCTTCGGGCGCTTCTCGAACAATGGGTTCAACACCTTCTCTGTCTTCTTCTTCGATGCTGCTGCTGGCACTGGTGCCTTTCCACCTCTCTTTGGACCCTTCATCGTTCACAAAAACACAAAAGCGCTTAACCACTCAGAAGAATAGAATACATACAGAAATGAAAATGAGAGAGAGAGAGAGAGAGATAGACTGACCATTTGTGCCGATGTGTAGGAGGTCTCGTCTGGTTTACCTTTGCTAACGGCAGAGGAAGAAAAACCCTAGTGCGGTATCCTATATATATATAGGGCCGTTTAGGGTTTTCTCTTCTGAAGGGACAATGTTGTATACGTGTGTGAGCGGTGTGTCAACGTATTTGGGCTGCAAAAGCTTATAGCCCATTTGGGCTGAGGTATAAAGTTTTCGGTCAGTCAGAGTTGGGCTTCTCAAACCCAGTCATAATTAGGTCAAATGGGTGGGTCATTAATGAATTCGGTGATTTATATATATATTTTTTTTTTTGAGAAGATGATTTATATAACATTTAATTGGATAAAAACCGGGATAAAAGTAGAACTATAATTTAAACTTGAGAGATGCTACGTCCACAATATTTTTACGACAAATTACAGGTGGTTAGTTGTTATTGGTTCAAATTTGAACTTAACACGAAGATTACTTTTTTGTCTTAATAATAACAACCAGTAACAATCTGCCACTTAAGATTTGTTGTTAAAATATTGTGAAAATGTTGTGGACATATCATTTTTCTTTAAACTTAGGGGCCGAAGTATAAACCATTTTTTTTTTATTAATGAAAATCCAAACTAGCACACATTGAATTTTAACAAAAGGAAAAAAAAATAAAAAATACAAAACAAAAGAAAATATACAAAATAATTGTATCATAATATACTACAACAGTGGTCATAGGGAGTGTTCCTATCACTAAATTGTGTATGTCGGATATTGGATTTAAATACCCCTGTAGGAGATAATCCTTCCCAAATATAAGATTTGTATTTTTGAGTTCTAATCTCAATTTGAAAGTCTATATACCAAGGGAGGATTGATATACAAATTGGCCTAGTTATGCGTATTGCACAAGTAGAGATGTCATATTTATAATGGTCGTTAGAGCCCAAGACTTCATATAAATTTGGAGTTAAACTTTATTATTGTCACATTCTTTGTATCCGTTTGGATACGGATTAATTTTTTTGCGTTTAGCGTTTCCACATTTTCTTCCTTTTTTTTTTTTCTTCTTTTCTATTGCTGCACGCATCAAGGACAGGTCTACTATTCATGCTACAGTGCATGAATAGTAGCCGTATATGTTTGACTTTTCAGCCCATTTTCACTTTTTTTTTTTTTTCAGGAGTTTCAGCTTTTACCCGACAAATTTCACTGTAGATTACTGCTCAGTACTATTCATGTACTGTTCATGGGACTCACAAGTACTTTATTCAAAATATATATATAATATATATATATATATATATATATTAAAAATGGGTCTCACAACACTATTTACACATTTAAAAATTATTTTGCTACAGTGTTTTCAGTTTTCAGCAATAAATTCTATCCAAACGGACCTTTTATTATTGACATATCTTGTACACGACACCAACCTATATACCAACTTACATTTAAAACCATTCCCATTACCTACTATATGCCATATGTTGGTATATTTTAGCATCAAGGCATAAAAAGAGCTCATTACTCGGACTTGCAAAATATTGTAATTGCAAAAAAATTTGCAATTATGCTACAATGTCATCTTAAAAATGTATGATGGCACTATAACACAATTCTAAACCAAAATAATATATTTTATTTTTGGGATAATTACAGATTACCCACCTGTGGTTTAGCCCGAATTTAACTTACCCACCCGTGGTTTTATTTTTGACACTTTATTCACCTAAGGTTACTTCCGCTTAGTCTCTATTACCCACCTTTGTTAAAAAATATGGGTAAATAAGTCCTTCAACTCTCAATTTATGTCTCTCTCATTACAAAACAAGAAAAGAAACAAAAGAAAAGAAAACAAGATCAAAATGGGCTATTTTTAACCGAGGAATATGCATCTCTTAAAACATGGCTCAAATAAGAAAATTTTCAAACCCAGAACACAAGAAGACCATTATAATCACCTTCATCATGAAAGCCAGCCTGTGAAACAACAAAAAAAATTCCAATTTTGAAGAACCCCAAGTTTCAAAGGAAAACAACAAACCCACAAAAAAAAAAAAAAAATCTCAATGCTAAGAGCATTAACCCCCCACCTTGCTGCCGCCATGAGGCAACCCTGACCTCTGCAACCACATTTAGCCTTAATCCAACACCTTCCACTAACCAAATTCATAATTCAGAAAACCCATCACCAATCAATAACCCATTATCAAACATTCAACACATCAATATCGTCGTTTTGGAAAAAAGAAGTGAGATTTTCTACAAATTGATTTTGGGTTTTGTTCAAGACCCATACCTTAATCCATGATTCAACCCCCAAGTCAGCCATTATAAAAGAAGATATGAATACCTCAGAGCCCTGGGTTTGAATCATGGTAGGCCAGATCGGAGAGTGAGATAGAGAGAGAAATCCAATCGTGGATTTGGTGGTGCGGTGGCAGCTCTAGTTGGTGATTATATATTGATAATCGGTGTTGGGTGGAGCTCATGGATCATGGAAAATGGAAGGCAGAGAGAGGGAGAGATTAAGGGAATTGGAAAGAGAGAGAGACTAGTGACTTCTTTTTTCCTTTTTGTTGTTGCGCGAGTTGCTGATTTTGTGGTACATCTTTTAGTTTAGATGTTCTTAACTTTATCATAATTATTGATATGTACTCATGATGTTCATATTGTATGTACTCATGATTTTCAAGCAAATTAGTAGATCTACCTTATGTGGATGGGAGTGTGTTTTGGGAGAGATGAGTGTCTGATCTATTTTGGGTTTTGTTTTTGATAAAAAATGTGTTAGAGCAACATTTGAAAGAGAGGTGAGTTACATAGTAATAACAGAGTGAAGCACAGGTAGGTAAAGTGTCAAAAATGAAACCACGGGTGGGTAAGTTAAATTCGGGCTAAACCACAGGTGGACAATCTGTAATTATCCCTTTATTCTTTTTACTTTTTATTTTCTCTCAGTTTTGTCTTTCAACTCTTCTCTCTCTTTCTCACAAAGCTCATCTCCTCTCTCTCTCTCATTGGTCACCATTTGCTCTCTCTTTCTCTCCCATGCCTTTGCCTCTCACAAGCCACTGTCTCTCTACCCATTTTCTCATCACTCCCTCTCTCACGGCATGGTTATGGGTTTATCGTATTCTCTGGGCAAGATTGACGTGGTCAAAGATTTGGTAGTTGTTGTGGTGGCAAGAGCGACGTGGTTGTGGATTTGCAAATCGGATTTGGTCATGGGTGGTGATGGGTTTGCTAATTGATTTTGGCCATGGGTTTGGGGCTGAGTTTCGATGGTGGATTGTGGTGGGTTTAGGGTTGAGGATCGGTGTGGTGGGTTGTGGGTTGTGGTGACGGTGGGTCTGGGGTTGAGTTTGGTGGTGGCTCTGGTGGGTCATGGTGGGATCGATGTGGTAGGTCGTGGGTTGTGGTGGCACGGTGGGTCTGGGGCTGAGTTTGGTGGTGGCTTTGGTGTTTGGTGGGTTTGCTTGATGTTTCCCTCGATGGCTCTGTGATGTGGTGGGTGGTGGTTGTGTTGTTAAAGGTGGGTGGTGGTTGTGTTGTTGATGGTGGATCAGTGGGCGATGGTGTTGTTGATGATGGATCGGTGGATGGTGATTGGAAATTTTGGGTAGATTGGTGGGTGGTTGTGTTATTGATGGTTGGTTGAGTTTTTGTGCTAGGTTTGTTTGGGGTTTGGGATGAGTTTGATTTTATATTTATTTTTTGGATAAACTGTGTTGGAGTTTTGGGTCTTAATGGTGGTGATGGAGGTAATGAGTGGTTGAGAGAGAGAGAGAGAGAGAGAGAGAGAGAGAGAGAGAAATATATTTTATTGTGTAAATATATTATTTTAATGTGTTGTATAAGAAAATAAAAGTTGGGGTGTTAGATGTGTTATAAAATGGTATGGTATAATTGAAAAAGTAGTTTTTGAGATGGTAAAATAGAATAGTTTGAAGATAGCGAATGTGAATGCTCTTAGCCAATTGCTCGCCTTAAACAACATTTTCTCATCTACTAGTTTTTTTGGAAGTTGGCCTCTTGAAGGTTGTAAGCTCTAGGTGTGTTAGACCTAAATTTTTTCTCTTACGTTTAAATATTTTAAGAAGGATTGTATTTTGTGTTGAATTTTGTGGTGTTTTGGGATATAGTCATATATTTTGATTGAACGCTTTTGGAGTGTGTGGTTTGCAGTGATCTTTGTAAATTCCCTAGAGAACTTTAATTTACATGGTAGAGATTTTTAATATTTTAATATTCTTATAATAGAAATGGGCTTTATTTGACAAGAACAAAGTATTTCTCTTGATTATTTGTTTTCTCGTGCTTTGGACCCTTATAGGTTTTGGCCATGACAAGATTACACAATTTTCTCATACAACACCAATATAATAACAACTAATACATAACACACAAATCACATCAAAAGAGGCAAAATTTTAAAAATTGTTCATTGAACAAAATTGGTCTACAAAAAATTCCAATTTTTACATGTACTTAAGTGCAGGACACAAACATGGGTAAGATGACAATTGATCATTTTTATATACTTACCCCAATATTAAGGGGAAATCATACATAAAAGAACAAACAATGCTAGTTTTCAAAAATACTCCATTTGTTCTCTCATTATAAAAAAAAAAAAAAAAAAAAAAAATTAGCCCATATTGTATTTTTGGCCCATATTACTCAGGTTATCCATTAATTGCATAAAGATGGGATTATTTCTCTCTTCCTCTTTTGTGGATGTTGAAATGTGAGATTATTGCTGAGTTCCTTCCTTGTGGATGTTGATCTTGAAGAAGTTTGCAAGAGAGTCCACATTTTTAGTAGCTTCACTCTTCTCCATTTCAATAGTTTGCACCATGTCATTATTATCTCTATATTCTTTCCCAAAAATAGTGACAAGTTCATTGTAGCGGGGGAATGATTATTCCTTAAAACACCAAACCAATCAAAATACATTTGTAAAAATGTAGAAATGAGAGAGAAAAAGAACAAACTTTATTGCGGATGTGATGGAAGATCTCTCTAATCTTTCAGCAGAGAAAACCCAGCTTGCGAATGGTTGTGTTTAGGGTTTTTTTTTTCTTTAAAGGACAAGCTTTGTATACCTATTTGGGTTATTTCAATTTTAGCTCATTTGTTTGACCACTTTATTGGGTTGAATATGAAGTTGCAACATTGCTAAAAAAGTGTGGTTGGGTTTTTCTTGAACCGTTAGAGTCCAAATGTGTGGGTTTGGGAATTATTAATGATTTCGATGCTTAAAAATGTTTTTTGAATTTAAGATAGGTTAGATTTACTTTTAATGCCCTTCAATATTTTAGATTATTATGTGAGCATGTATTAAGTTAAAACCATTATTGAAAAGATTCCAAGAATTAAATGGCAATTCTTTTGATTCAAGAAGATAAAATTAATTAAACAATCAAAATGAAATTATTTAAAAATCAAATTAAACAAGAAACAGCACTTGAAGTTGGAAATAAATAAATTGAAAGAGATCAAGTATAAAATTCTATGAACTTCTAGAAATGAATAACATTTTCTCACATAGTCTAAGGCTCTAAGTTGGATATAAATAAAGAATCATTTTCTCTCTCCCTTATGTGCGTGTTTGTTTCTCAAAAAAAGAAGTCATTTTTTTTATATTTAAATTATAGATATGAATAGCAAAATTCTTCCATAATATAAGCTCAATTGTAAATTTAACAATATAGGTGTGTAAAATATAATTCACATCATTTATAGATTTCACGGTGATTATATAGGACACTTGTCACAAATTTAGTGTTGGTTGAAGATAAAGTCACACAATACATATGCGAGATGCAAGCCACGTGGCATAGTTAATTAATAAACAATGCTATATGATATTAACTCAATTAAAATAAATTGAAATATTTAGATAATGTATGCATGTTCAACAAAGGTCATTGGCATGTTGCTAAGATTTGGATGGGGCTGTATTTAGTAAAAATATTTGGATAAACGGTAAACGAGCAAAGCTTTATTGAGTAGTGTGTGTTTGAGTTTGACTCGTCAGTAAAAGTCAAAAACTCAAGCTTAGCTCAAGCCTGAGGCAAGCCTAAAATAATGTTTGAACTTGAACTCGTGGAAAAACCAAAAAGCTCAAACTTAATATCAAGCTCAAACTCGAAATCAAGTCAATTTTTTAAACTTGAGATCCAAGAAAATTACAAAAATAAAGTAAACAAAATTAATAAAATTGCATACTCATTCTATCCTTCTACCTATGATTAGTCATTGTTCAAATTACAACTTTACATAATTAAATCCATCCATTCATCATTTCTTATTTACAATTTCTATAGTTGTTCAAAATATAATTTTACATCCATGTTAGAGGGTAAAGAATTAGAAAAATACTTATTTTGTATTATTGTAAATGAAAAAAGACTAACATGTTTCATAACTTTACATTAGATAGCGGATAAAAAAGGGTCATACATGGCCCACTTAAATTCTTTGTAAAAAAATGTAACTAAAGCCTAAAATGGTGTATGGCCAGTTTGGAGGGAATAGAATAATTAAACTAATGAGTAGTGGTCCCATGTGAATTATGTTATTATCAAAATACGAGTAATGATTTTATTTAGCAACATATATCAAACCTATAAATGAGTTTATAATCGACTTGTTTTGTATCAAGGATTATAACTTACGAGTTTGTTTATAAACAAATTATTTTCCTTAGATTTAGCTTGTTTATTAAAAATGTTTAAAACTAAGATTTAAGTATGAATTATTTATAAACAAACATGAATTATCTTTTTATTGAACTGAGATTAAGTTATTTAGTCCTAGATTTAGATATAGTAAAATTATGCAATTACCACTTGATTGTGAGATGTAAAAATTTGGATGGTAAAAAAAATGTTTTAACCTTTTATCTTTTTACCATCTTAATTTTTAATTCTCACGAATTCAATTCTGCCTACTTGATTCAAAAAAAAAAAAAAAAAACTGCCTGCTTATATTTCTATTTTAAAATTAAAAAAAAAAGGCTGATTGACAAGTGCAAAGTAATGCATTTGGAAATTTTATTGAGACTAAAATGGCGACGATTTTAGTCGCCATAACAACAGAAAACATCGAAATTGATAAAATATATTTTGCTCTCTCTTCTCTCTCCGTATATTCTGTAATTCAGACTCGAGCCCCACTTCACTTCTCTCTCCGACCGACCTTGATACACAAACACCTTTTTGTTTTACCTTCCTGGATCTGCAAAAACTGATGATGTTTTATTTAGGTTGTATTTGATTAAAACCACGTAAAACAGACGCTATATTATTATTATTATTATAATTATTATTATCCTTAAAAGTCTTTATTTGCACGCAAAGCTAAACCTGGTTGAAGATACAGATTTATGAGTATGAGTTTAAAAGATCATAGATGAAGAAACCAACACCGCTTTACACTCCACTGCACTAGCAAGCAAAGCAAACCCACCACCACTATGGACAACAGAAACGTCGTCGTTTGTGACAATGGCACTGGGGTATGTTTTCTATTTTCGTTTCTAGTTACTCTTCTTAACCTTTTTCTTCGACCCATCAAATAATATGTATTTAGGATTGTAATTACTAGGTAAGAAGGCGAGATTTGATTAGTGTTTGTTTGATTAGCTGAGCTAAACGAGGTTTTGCTTCTCACAACAATTTTGTGGAAACACATGACATTATTGGTTCATTTGTCAATGGATTTGCCTATTTCGATTTGTACCTTTTTATTTTTATCCATGTAACTTGGGTTTTTTAATGTTAGTTAATTGTGAATGATTTTGATTAGTCTGTTGAGGATTCATAGCCGAAACTGTAGTTTTGGGACTAAAATTTTGTTGTTGTTGTATGTAGTATGTCAAATGCGGCTTTGCTGGAGAGAATTTCCCTACCTCGGTATTCCCTTGTGTTGTTGGAAGGCCTATGCTTCGGTACGAAGAATCACTTGTGGAACAAGAGCTAAAGGTAAACTAATTGCATTTTGTGTTCTTAGACCACAAATGGGATTTCTAGGAAAATCTACAAATCTTCAGGTTATTATTGCAAATGGTTTCCATAACTATATATGTTGATCAGTCAATGAATGTACATTACATTCTTACGTTTACTACTACAGTCGAATTGAATGAAATGAGAAGGTTATTATGTATCCCTTCCTATTACTTTGCTGTTGTTGAAAATTGACATGGAGGCAAATATATGACTTAGTGTTAAGGAGTTAGAATGCTTGGTTTTGATTTTATAATCTTGTTCACTACACATGCTCTGGAGTCTTAAGTACATGGCTGCCAATCGTTTATGCTTATTCTTATTTATTAATGCGGTATGAAGAATCACTCCTCGAGCAAGAGCTACGGGTAAAATAATTTTCTTCTCTAGGACAAAAATTTGCATTTTGTGTTCTTAGACCACAAGTGGGATTTGTAGGAAAAACTACAAATCATGTTATATGCTGGTTTCTTGTTAAAACAATTTCATGGTGTATTATTGCAAATGGTTTCCCTAACTGTATATGTCAATCAGTGAATGCTTGTACATTACATTCTAATGTTTACTGCTACTGTCGAATTGAATGAAATAAGAAGGTTATTATATATCCCTTGCTATTTTTACTGTTGTTGAAAATTGACATGGAGGCAGATCTATGACTTGTGTTAAGGAGTTAGTATGCTTGTGATGATTTTATATTCGTGTTCACTGCACATGCTCTGTGGTCTTTAGTACATTGCTGCCAATCATTTATTGCTTATGCTTAGTTCTTAATTCTGAGAGGCTGTTCTTTATTTCTTATTCATTTAGGATATTGTGGTTGGAGAATCTTGTGCAGACTTGCGGCATCAACTCGATATATCTTATCCTGTCAGCAATGGTATCGTGCAAAACTGGGAAGATATGGGTCATGTGTGGGACCATGCATTTTACAACGAATTGAAAGTAAGTGTCAAGAGGTTCTGATTGCTGTGGCAACCTATACTGTAAATCTTGTTTATTCTTTTCTTGATACAGTTTCATCAGATCATTACTAAGTCTGTTTCAAACTTTCTATTAACAGATTGATCCAACAGAATGCAAGATTTTGCTTACAGACCCACCCCTTAATCCTTCCAAAAATCGTGAAAAAATGGTTGGTGATCATTTTTTCTTTTTGAAAATGATTATCTTTGGTAAACTTTTCTTTATCCTAATTTATATTTTGAATCATGATATTGGCTTTTCATTATTTTACAGGTTGAGACTATGTTTGAGAAGTACAACTTTGCTGGTGTCTTCATCCAAATCCAAGCTGTTTTGACATTGTATGCTCAAGGTGCTTATAAAGATGATTGAAGGTTATAATTTTTTAATATTCTTCAAAATGTTCTTAAAAAAAAAGACAATAACAGTGAATCTCATCATGATGCCTTTGCTACATTTTTGGTGGAAAGACTTTAAACTCCTTATTAATACTAATTTTGCTACCAATTTTATACACAACATTGCCATCCCTTTTTAGTTATGTATCTCAGAAATTCCTTGACTTCCTCACAGGTTTGCTAACTGGATTAGTTATTGACTCCGGTGATGGTGTTACTCATGTGGTAAATAGCTTAAGAACCATATTTTCGTGAATTATATTATTGTAATGGACTTCCACTATTATCTTTCCTCCTGTCAATTTATCAATTTGGTCTGATCAGTTCATGGATATTGAATTCATTGCACCTATAAAAAATGTTGAATTCATTGCAATTATATAAAATCTGGGGTGATATTATTTTTTTATTTAATCATTTATTTGGTAGTGTTTCAAGTTTTATTTAAAAAACTTTTGAAACAAGTTATTGTTTCAGTTTGTGCTATTAGTGATGGTATTGACTTCATTCTCCTTGGAAAAAAAAGGTGATACGAGTTCACTTTACTTCTTGACTAAACTTATCTCTATTTTTTCTTAGATTTTGTAATTATGCGAATTAGATGCTTCTCCCACTATAAAAACTACAACAACAATCTTACAATCAAGCTTTAGTCCCAAAATTTTGGGGTCAGGATTGGTTCCTCAATAGACTAATCAGGGTGGGTTGGCTAAAGTCATACTTCATGTTACTTCTTTAATTGTCATGTTCTTTTTACTACTACTACTACTAGTAATGTTATTGTCATACTCTCTATTACCTTTTTTTATTCTCTCAACTTGAATTAACTCACACTTCCTCACTATGCATTATTTGCTAAACTATCTCAAGAAACTCTCCCTCATATTTTCTGCAATAAGAGCTACCTTTATCTTTAAGTGGATTTTCTCATTTGAATCCTATATTTCCTTGTATCTCCATTTATCCATTGTAATATTCACATTTCAATTACACTCATTTTTATGAGCTTGTAACTTCTTATCTACATACCATAGAGCATAATTGGTCTTATATCAATCTTATAATAATTTCCCTTTACTTAATAGGTATTCTACAATAACACAAGACTTTTGATGCACTTCTCCACTTCATCCATCCTGCTCTTATCTTCTGATTCACATCTTGTTCAATCTCTCCATCCTTATGATCTGTTGATCCAAGATATCAATAACTCTCGCTCTTTGGTATTTCTTGGTCTTCAAGTGTTACAACCCCTTTTTCTTTATTTCTACTTTTGCCAAACTCACATTCCATGCACTCTGTTTTAGTCCTACTTAGCTAAAAGCCTGTAGACTCTGAAACATCTCTCCAAATTTCTAACTTGACATTAATTTATATGTCTAGTTTCGTCCACTTGTAAAGGATATTAGCATTATGGTATACTTTAAGCCTTTACCAGTTAGCATTAGTGAATCTAGGGCATAGCTTAATGTAGAAAGTTGTAAAGGGTATTAGCATTATGATATACTTTAAGCCTGGAGGTTCATTTTAGTGTATTATCACTTGATCTCTGTCCAGGTTCCCGTAGTTGATGGTTACTCTTTCCCTCACCTTACAAAACGGATGAATGTAGCTGGCCGACATATAACATCATATCTGGTTGATTTGCTATCACGAAGAGGGTGAGGACAACTCTTTATCAGCAGGATCATTATAATTAACATTGATTTTTTTCCTTGATTTAAACTTCCATTTTAATTGGAGAAACACAACTTTTGTTGCTGAAGGTATGCAATGAATCGGACTGCAGATTTTGAGAGTGTTAGGGAAATTAAAGAGAAACTCTGCTATATAAGGTGAACATGCAATCTCATGTTATATTCTGATTTTGTGGTACTTGATGCATTGGCATATAATGGTATATCTGTTCTCCTACAGTTATGATTACAAGAGAGAGTATCAATTGGGACTTGAGACCACTATCCTTGTTAAGAATTATACTGTGAGTTCATTTCTTAGTTTCTTATAGTTCTTATGGTTGTTTCTATATAAATGTTCAAATGTGCAATTCTATATGCATGGCTTGATTGAAGCTTATACACACACACACACACACACACACACACATAGAGAGAGAGAGAGAGAGAGAGAGAGAGAGAGAGAGAGAGAGAGATGTATATCGGTGACTTTTCTCCTTTATTTATTTATTTATTTGGATTAGTTATACTGTGACTTTCCTCCTTATATAGCAAAATTAAACTTATCTCTTGCCTGTTTGGATTTTCTATATTCTTAATAAAAAGTTATATAATCCATGTAAAATTAATTCATTATGTCACATTAACCAGCTGCCAGATGGAAGGGTCATTAAAGTTGGCACTGAACGTTTCCAGGCTCCTGAGGCTCTTTTCACTCCAGTAAGCCTGTACTTCTTTTGACTTTTGTTTTGCATGTCTTCATGTTTTTCTTTGCCTGGTTGTTTAACGTGTAATTGATCAGATGTTATGTTTCTGATTGTTCCTATTGATTATATATATTCTGTCAATGGATGTCAATTGAACTACATTGTTATATTTCATCTAATGTGATTGTTGTAATCAGTTTTAGAGCAAATTTCATTTTATCAGAATATGAGAGGAAGTTCAGAGGTTCTTTTTCCTTGCAGGAACTCATAGATGTTGAAGGTGATGGGATGGCTGACATGGTATTTCGCTGCATTCAGGAGATGGATATTGACAATCGTATGATGGTACTAATATTATTACCAAAACATAATTTTTGTAACATGCTTTTAAACTTTAATTAAGCATTAATAATATCTGTGATAGGTATGATGAGGATGTGAAATTCTCTGTTCTGAGTGAAAATACAATGCTGTAAGGTTGATATATGTTCGAAGTAAGCTCTAACTTCTCACATTGAATTTGTACACTCACTGGGTCTTCTGGTTTTTCTAATACCTTTCCTTTTTCTTTTCAAAAAGAAAAAAGAGTTTATAAATGCCAATGGTTTTATTTCTCTGTTTTCCATTTTACAAGTTGCACATATGTACAACCCAAAGAAAAAGCTGCACCTATGTGTGAAAATACAATGCTGTAAGGTTGATATATGTTCAAAGTAAGCTCTAACTTCTCACATCGAATTTGTACACTCACTGGGTTTGCTAGTTTTTCTAATACCTTTCCTTTTTCTTTTCAAAAAGAAAAAAAAGTTTATAAATGCCAATGGTTTTATTTCTCTGTTTTCCATTTTACAAGTTGCACATATGTACAACCCAAAGAAAAAGCTGCACCTATGTGTGATATCATACCTGGAGCAACTACCAATTGGTATACTAAGTAATGTATTACGACTTCTAGATATATCTAGGTGTTTTAATTGGTTTTGTTCGCCTTTGATTTCCCACTTTTTCTTGGGGGGCAATAAATCCTGTTTTTAAGTACTATTCAATAATCTGTACCTGCCCTTTTCTGATCCAGCAATTAGTCCTGATCTGGCAACCATGATTTAGATTCTCTGTTGCTGCATATAAATATTGCAACCTAGTTGTTGATCATATAACGGTTAGGATTTTCATCTCAACTTCTTCTTAGATGGTAACCATAATTGAAGAATTCAGATTGATGAGTAACACTAGTGCCACTTCAGGATCAGGTCTTTGTAAACTTAGGGCCATACCTTAGCTATATATCCCTTTGTTTTGTTGTGACTGTGAACTCCCTGCCATGTGTTTCTAAATTTTTATGTATTTATCTTTTGCAGCTTTACCAGCATATAGTCTTAAGTGGAGGGAGCACCATGTATCCTGGATTACCTAGTCGGTAATACTGTAAACCACTCTTTTTTTTCTTCAGATATGAACCTCATTTACTCCTGTATAAAGTAGTTTTGTCCTTGCCAATTATGTTCTGCACGGGTTATCTCATTAACTATTGTATTTGATTACTTAGCATACATTAGATTTTATGTTATTACATTCCTGCCGCATACTCCAGAATATGTTCTTGTTTCTGTTAGAACTTTGGTTTGAAGATTTGTGAGGAACAGTTGCTTGCCTTCAAAGCGCTTGAAAATTTCTGAGAAGACTCCAGAATGATGTTTGGTTATCAAAATAATTGATTACGAACATGAAGGGACTTCTTTTTATGTTGGTTAATCAGCAGTAATTTTCTGAAACATGTCAATTTAAAGATGCCTGAAAAATTTAGTTGGTGACTGCTTTAATGGTTACTAATTGGATATAGCGTATTGTATGACGATCAATCCACCATCACTGTTGCTAACTTACATATAGTCTATAGAACACGTTCCCAAATCTTATTAACTTTGAACCTGGGAATTTGAAGAAGTCTTCAGAATCTGGGGCCTAGTAAATTCTTTCTTATCCTGTGAGCACATCATTTGTTGTTGCTGTGCTTTTTATATAGTTTCTTAGTATAAATTGTTGAAGTTCTGATTTTTAGTTTTTATTTTTCCTTCAGTTTGGAGAAAGAAATACTGGATCGTTATCTCGAAGTTGTTCTGAAGGGAAACAAAGATGGGTTGAAGGTAAGTTTTGAGTTGTGGGTGTGAAGAATAAAAATACTTCGCCTTCTTTTGATTTTTTTGGGTTAGATTTAGTGGCTAGCTTGAAGAAAATTAAATTTAATATTCTTGATGTTTTCTGTTTCCTATGGAATTCTAGTGACATTTTTCAATTACACCACTGACTATATCGCTGTTAGTTTGTAACATAAAATTTGTGATATATAGCCAGCTAATGGAACAAAAAGAATGTTCAGGAATTAGAGTTCACTCCTATTCAATGGTGGAGCTAGAGATTGAATTTAGGAGAGCCAAGTAATAGCAGAAGAGGTGGAAACCTATTTGGCTTAAATTAAAAAAATTTGAAAAATTTCTGAGTGTCCTTCCCTATGCAAAAATCAGGTTAGGAGCTTTAAGAACTGGCAAATAAGTCCTAAATTCCTGATCAGTTGAGTGGAGTTTATAGTAGGTAGTGATTAGCAAGATTACCGCTAATTGTGGTGCAGCAGTTATATATGGAGCCAATCTTTTTTATACTTGAACTTCTCTTTATATGTTCTATATCTAATGGTGAGCAGAAACTGCGATTGCGGATCGAGGACCCTCCACGAAGAAAGCACATGGTGTATCTAGGAGGTGCAGTCCTTGCAGGAATTATGAAGGTAAATGTCACCTCTCTCTCTCTCACTTCAAGTCTCAAAATTGTTGATTGATATAGCATTGCCACCAATTCAGTGATTGCAATTTGTATAATCTCTTCTATCTCACTCTGAAGGCTGGTAAGTGAAGTAATCTAAGAAAAATTGAATATGTTGGTCTACACATGCAGGATGCACCTGAGTTTTGGATTAGCAGGGAAGATTATCAAGAAGAAGGAGTTGCTTGTCTAAGCAAATGTGGCCAGGCATGATTTTTGGGGAGCAAAAGCATCACTATGAGCCATCCATAATGGGTGAGACGTCTAAAAAAATGGTTGTGTGAGCTGAGATGCCATGTTTTTACCATCTTTATGTCCCTATGAGCCTTAGATAAGCTTACTGAAAGAGTTTGACAAACGGGATAAAACTCATTATAGCATCACTCTGTTGTATAACTAGAAAAATTGAAAATCTATAGAAGAAAATCATTCAATATTTTGTAGCTGTTGTTTTCAATACATTGTATTTTTTTTTTTTGACTGGAGTTAAAGTGTCAAGTTTTCAGCTGCATTGTGACAAAGCTTATTTGTTAGACTTTGAGTTTTTACTTTATTTAATCTGTTTGGAGAGAGAGAGAGAGAGACGGTTTGAACTTTGAAGACATGATAGTTGCTACGTGATTACTTGCCAAGCATGTGCACTTCTAAGTGAGTGTTTGGATAGTGTTTTGCATTCACATTTTGCGTTTGGCTGAAAATTACTTGGGTCCCATGTTACTATTCACAAACCCCACAAAAAAAATGAAAAAGGCGGATGAATTATTTTGTATGGTTATTTTGTATGGTTCACGTTACTATTCAGCTGAAACTACAGTACTTTTAGCCCAAAAAATCAGCTAACTTATAAATTATTTTGCTACAGTACTTTCAGCAATAAGTTTTCAGTTTTCAACAAAATAAACGGTATTCAACAGACCCTAAATGCCTAAATGTCGCGGATAACTTTTCAAGCTCATATGAGCTCTGTGTGAATTTCATATTATCCATTTGATGCGAATATGAAATTTGTTTTTAACTATAAAAAAGAAGAAGAAAAAAAAACCAACCCAGAAAAGGTGGTTGTTCGTTACATGAACACTACCAAAAAGATCTTTATCCACAGTCAACAAAAAGTATGTACTTTTTGTTGCTCCAGTTTAGGATTTTTTTGTTGATCTAATAAACTAATACGGGTTCCCAATTTTTAAAAATTTCTAGTTGATCTGATAAACAAATAAGGCTATTCAAGTTAAGGATTTCTAGTTGACCTAATTGTTATTATTATTCAATAACGAAGAAAAGAGCGTTTAGTGCTTCCGGGCAATATCTCAACGAATTTGGTATGAGGAAATGTGTCTTCTTGCTTAGTTGCTTACCTGACTCATAATTTTAGAATAGAAAATTCAGAGTAAACATAACAACCTATAACTAATCCTATATTCTATACTATTTAGCCTTTATTTTTCCCCTCTCGAAGTGTCACCATTTTCAACCATTTGAGTTTTCTAACATAGCGATCCAAATTGATTGGATTGGTTTTTGGAGTTTCTTGATGCTTTCCTGCTTTGCTTAAAAAAAAAAAAGTGTCATGATAATGGGTGCACTTAAAAAAATTGTTAATAAACTATTTTAAGAAAGTTTTGATACTACTTTCATAGAGAATATAAAAAGTTATTAGAAACATTAATTACTTTTTTTTTTATAATAAAAAGTTTTGGGTAAATTCCACTAACATATTCTGAGGTTTTGGTTAAGCTCAATCAAGTTCAAGACTTTTCAAAAACTAGTCAGTTTGATCCCTAAAACCAACTTAGCCCCTAAACAATTAGTTATTTTTTCTCAACTATTTTAGGGATTAAACTGGATTTAGGGACCAAATTGATTAGTTTTGGAAAGTTTTAGACTTGGTAGGCATTAGCTCAAACCTTAGAGAGTGTAAATGGAATTTACCCAAAAGTTTTTAAAAATATTTTTTAAACCAATGCTCTTAATACTTTGATTAAATTTTCCTTAAAAAATAAATGATCAAAATATTAATGGATTTTTTGGATTTTTGTACGTTGTTATGTTGAAATTTCCAATTAATTAATAAAAAAGTACCTATCAAAAAAAAATTAATTAATAAAAAAGTAGCAACTAATAAATGATCTGGCATCCATAAGCTAGTTTTCTTCCCGTACTCAAACTTCGTTTTCCAAATTCTAAGCAACCATATAAGGTACATTGCCTTTTGGAATTATGTATTGACTCGGTAAAAAAGCAACCTAACAAGTAATACGTACCATGACATTGATCATGATTCATTAATCCCTTGTCCTCTACGACATACAACTTTGAATAGTTTGATCATAGAGGAGAAAGAGCAATCAATAAAGATAAGAGAAAAGGAACCAAGTAAGCAAATTTGGGGTGCCAACCCTCACCAAATAATAAGCCCCCACTCTTCCTAGCAATGTGTCTGGCACTCTGATTCTAGATACCTTTGTCTGGTATTGTTAGGTCCCATTGCCAGTGGCCTACCACACCCATAAGACCAAAACTCAGTCATAAACAAGACTAATTAGACCGTCCAATAAACAAAACCATCTCTTTCTGCAACATCATCAGCAATCATGCACAACTACCCATCCCTTTCACATTATGTTTCATTAGCTTATGGAAATGGCACATCATTTAGGCTGGGGCTATTCACTTTCCATATATAGCTTCTCATCCCATTGGACAAAGGACCAGACTCATCTAATAAATTGTGTGACAGACACCAGGTTTTCCAAACCACACATTCGTTTCTAAATTAGTACTATTAGTTTTTGGTTCCTGGGCTTTTCCTACGGAGTGTGAAGCATTATAAGAGCGTTGAGCCTTCCCTTTCAATTTATTAAAAAGCTTTTGCCACTTCCACAGATTGTTCACATGGTTTGTTTTCATATAATCAATAGATATGCACTGAATTCAAACATTTAAAAATATAAACCATGCTCTTCTTTTAGCTTATTTATCTAATTATCGATCATTTTGACTCAGGTTGTGGAGGTTCAAGAATCTGCTGTAATGGAGAGCTGTAATGGCAATGTGTTTCAACTTAGTGTGAAGCAAGGAGAGCCAACTTTAGTTCCTCCTGCAGAGGAAACAGAGAAGGGTCTATATTTCCTTTCAAACCTTGACCAGAACATTGCGGTGATCGTTCGTACTATCTATTGCTTCAAGTCAGATGAGATAGGAAATGAGAAGGCTTGGGAAGTGATCAGGAATGCCTTGGAAAAGGTTCTTGTTCACTATTACCCGCTTGCTGGGAGGCTAACTATCAGCTCTGAGGGTAAGCTCATTGTGGATTGCAATGGAGAGGGAGCTATTTTTGTTGAGGCTGAAGCAAACTGTTCAATGAAAGAGATAGGAGACATAACAAAGCCTGACCCTGAGACTCTCAGGAAGCTGGTTTATGACATTCCTGGAGCAAAGAACATACTAGAGGTGCCTCCCTTGGTGGCTCAGGTATGTAAACCCCTCAAAATATATTTGACTTTATTTCTAGTTGTAGTTCTTTGTTGTACGTAATTGAAGAGAAGGATTTAGTAAAGACATTATCACAAGTCACATTCACAATGGTCTTCCTGAGCTAAATGAATTTAGGATGTCTTTGCAGTCACTTACATGTGTATAATTTTCTCAAAATTTAACCATACCAGTATGCAAAAACTGTGTGTGTACATAATAGGATCTCCCTATCTTTCTTTCAAGTTCATGCATGAGACCTCTCACAACTTGGGAGATCACTGTTAAGTGTTAATTTTCTCCTCCAGGTGACTAAGTTCAAGTGTGGAGGATTTGTTCTTGGGCTGTGCATGAATCATTGTATGTTTGATGGCATTGGTGCTATGGAGTTCGTGAACTCATGGGGTGAAACAGCCAGAGGCTTGCCACTAGCTGTCCCTCCATTCCTAAACAGAAGCTTACTCAAGGCCCGAAACCCGCCAGAGATAGAGCACCAGCATCAGGAATTTGCCGAGATAGAAGACAAGTCCTGCATCAGTGACATTTATAATGATGAATTGGTGTATAGGTCCTTCTGTTTTGACCCTGAGAAGCTAGACAAACTAAAGATGAAAGCCATGGAAAATGGGGTTCTTGACAAGTGCACTACATTTGAAGTCCTCTCGGCATTTGTATGGAAAACTAGAACTGAGGCACTGGGGTTTCTGCCTGACCAAAAAACAAAGCTCCTATTTGCTGTTGATGGGAGGGCTAAATTTAACCCACCACTTCCAAAAGGGTACTTTGGCAATGGAATTGTGTTAACAAATTCTATATGCCAAGCAGGTGAACTACTAGAAAAGCCACTTTCATTTGCAGTGGGGTTGGTTAAGAATGCAATTAAGATGGTCACAGATAGTTATATGAGATCAGCCATAGATTATTTTGAAATGACAAGAGCTAGGCCATCTTTGTCTTCCACCCTTTTGATCACTACTTGGTCCAGGCTATCTTTCCACACAACAGACTTTGGATGGGGGGAACCTGTTCTATCAGGGCCAGTGGCATTGCCTGAGAAGGAAGTGACTTTGTTCTTGTCTCATGGCAAAGAAAGGAAAAGCATAAATGTGCTAATGGGTTTGCCAGCTTCGTCCATGAAGATCTTCCAAGAACTGGTGCAGATTTATTGAAAAAGAAATTAATGTCTACATGATGCTGTTGATTTTAAAAAATTACTATCACCACATTGGTCTAGTTTATCTTATATTATTCATCATAGTTCGTTAATAGGCTACTCAACGAAAATTATGCGTCGCCAAGTCAAGTTGGAAGGTGAATTATGTATTACGAATATGTTATTTCCGCATCTTTCTGTTATATATTGGAGTGGGAAACTAAATGGTTTGCAAATGAGATGTTATGGATTCCTTGTTCTGCTATAAAAAAAATGACTCCCTATTAAAGAAGTAAAGAACAACATAAACACTTTGGAGCTGTTTTTTATGAGAACGCAAGTCTTCTATTAATTCGAAATTGGTAAATTATTTTGTTAACTGGTTCTTTTATTTTTTATTTCCGTTCCCGAATGAGTAAGTATCATTAATTAAATCAATTGTAAAACAAAAGCTAGTCAAGGGGGCAAGCCATCTTCATCCTATAAGAGAACCCAAGATGGGGGATGTTTTCTCAAAAAAAAAGAAAAGAAAAGAAAAAAAAAGAAGAAGATGGGATGGATCATGGTCTCATGGATGATATGGTTAAAGGCCCCAGACAGTAGTACAAGAAGTCAAGAAGTCTAGGCAACAAGCAAATGAGTAAGAACATTACAATTCCCGTGAACAAGATGAATGTCCCAAAAAGAGAATCAAGTCAAGCTTAAACATTATTTGTAGGCTTGTGAACAATTCACTTTTGTTGTCTAATCAAGTTCGATCATTCATTACTCAACAAGGTTAAGCTACTTTATAGCCCTACAACTCACAAATATATTTTTTTTGCCCCAAAGATGTGATGGGCCAAGAAATTGGCACTTTGATCTGACCTTGTCTCGCCCCATTACCATTCTTACTTAGGGTAACTTCTTCCTAAACAAATCTTATATATTCATTTTAAAGTAAGTGAATTGGATTTAGCCTTGTTATCAACATTTAATTTAAGGTTGGCTATCACCAATTTGGTATCTATCTTATTTGTTGATGATGTAGCAAAATTCATTTCATTAATTTCAAAATGAATAGATTGAGCTTACCTAAGAACTCTTAAAGAATTTGAGTGGAAAAAAAATCTAGAACCACACCATTTTGTGCTTATAAATTTGTCAAAATTCTGATGCGACAAATTATGAATGGTGGGAAAAAAGTGATGAGTCTATGTGAAAGTCATAGACAACCAATTATAGTCGATCACATAAGTAATTGTGAAAAAAGAATGCAGTTCTAGAATTACTCATTAGTGCGATATGCTGCTGAACATAATGCGTGAATAGAGATATGATGTATTTCAAGTGACTTCCAGTCTTCCACTAAGAAGTTAAACTAAGAACCCAATGTCAGCTTGCATCTCATCTATCAATCGTTAGGTAGGAAGTTGACCGGAAAATTCTACAATTATTTCTTACATCAAAATGAAGCTTCAAAAGCAAGGCTAGGAAGCCCGGCAATTCCTTTCCTCTGACCAAAATGGGGAAAAAAAGTTCATCTCAATCACATTGAATCAGCACAATAATTATGGAGAACACACTATAGATTTGAATCATCTATTAATAAAATAAAACTTGACAATTGCCCGTATGCTTTTTCCCAATTAGGATCAAAAACATTTCAGTACTCATTAATAAGAGAGGGTGACTTGACTATTTCATACATTAATTTTTGTCAAGTCAGAATTTTATTTTATGTAGTTGCATTAAGGCCAATACCATGTAGAATTTTATTTTATTTTTTGTTATGATTAGGATTGTGAGTAGATATGACTCAATCATATGGCATTAAATTACTAGTTTAAAAGACAGCTAATTATTGCTAACGTGGTTTTCCAAGTGCAGTGAATAATTTCTCTAAAAAATTGGTACGGAAAAAAAATTATTATCAAGCAATTTGTCCATTGAATTTGAAAATATCATTGATGTATCTTGCATGATCAAATGATCTCTAGGGTCCGTTGGGTTAGAAGAGAGAAAAAGTGGGAGGATAGAAAATGGTGGAAGGATAGAAAAGTGGGAGGATAAAAAATATTTTATTTTCTCTCTTATTTTGGTTGAGAGTGGAAAAGTGGAGAGATAGAAAAAATAAGTTTGAATAAATTTACTCATATGCCCTTATTAAAGAATGATGCCCAATTAAAAAAAAAAAAGTGACAAATAAGCACAAAAAAAGAACAATCTCTCAAATTTATTTAAAAAATAAAAATCATGTTCCAAAAAAAATCACGTCTAGTTAAAAAAAAAAAAAAAACTCACGCCCAGCCCATAGAAAATCAAAAGAAAAAAAAGAATAGGGGAAAAAAAAAAAAAAAGGGAAAGAAAAGGCAACTTTACTGCCAGAAGAAGAAAAAAAGAAAAGAAAAAGAAAGGCATGCCCAGGCCTTAAACAATAATAAAATCTATTAACTATATAAACAACGGCTAGCTACAGTGTCTTGGCACTATACATTCAGTGATTTTGCACTATGCAGTACTGTAGACAGTGTTTTGATTTAGTGAGTTTTTTTTTTTTTTTTTGTTTATTCAACACTTTTGTTTATTCAATTGGCATTGTAGCTACCGTGTTTTTTTTTTCCCAATAATCAGTTTGTGTTTTTTTTTTTCCTTTTAAATATTGATGTAAGCTGACATTTATATTGTTATACTGACATAACAAATTTTACGATTATTGGCATGTCAATTTTTTACAAGTCGAAATAAAATAATAAAATAAAATATGAGATTGGTTTTTTTTTTCTTCTTCGGTAATCCGTTTGTCTTTTTTTTTTTTTTTATTTCTTTTAAATATTGATGTAAGCTGACATTTATATTGTTATACTGACACAACAAATTTCACAATATTTTCACAATAATTGACGTGTCAATTTCTTACAAGTCGAAATAAAATAATAAAATATGAGACTGTAGTCAACCACAACTGAAAATAAATGTTTTAAAAAATGTTACAATACTTATTGTTATTACAATACATTGTACCACTGTAGCTACAACAATACTTTGGTTTAGTTTTTATAATTATTGACGTGTCAATTTCTTACAAGTCGCCATAAAATAATAAAATAAAAATCAGAGTCCATTCGAAACTTTTTCATGTTTGCTTATTTACTTTTTCTTTTCATCTCAATTTAAAAAATAAAATAAGTTTAAGTTTGTTGTCACATATTTAATATAAAAATTATAAATTTTTTTTAATCTTATATTTAGCAAAAAGCTTTAGGCTTGTTTTGTGTTGTTGTTTAAACAATAGTTTTCGTTATTTAAATAATGATACACTTATTTTTACAATATTTTTTCATCCACACATATTTTCACAACACTTAAATAATTTTACTAAAAATCTCTTACCAAATAGACCTTTTATTGCCAAATGGACACTCAATAATGTGATGATACACAATAAATTTTACAACTGAAAATAAATGTTAAAAAAAAATGTTACAACACTTATTGTTATTGTGGGGGGTAAAAGGACCCAAGTGGGCATATGGGCCTTTGGGCTGTAATGTGGAGGGCCGACCTGCTCCAGGATCAAACTCTATGAGTCGGCCCATACGCCGAGGGTCCGAGGATACAGCCGAGGGAGAGTTTCACCTCGGACAGATCCAAGAGAACTCAAAATTTTATTATGAAGGTCAAAGTACAGCTTTGGAGAGACCAGTGGTTAAAAGGGGACATCCTGAATTTTCTAGATGCACCAGTATTAAAGAAAATATCAAGAATAAAGGCTGCCACCTCCGCATTAAATGCTCTGCACCTACCTCCCTAGCCGTATTAATGGGGAGGTGACCCCTGAACAGTGAGGTGGAAACTTCTAGTCACTGTTCAAAAAGTATCAGGGAAGGCAGTATAAAAGGGGGGTAAAGACCAAAGAAAAGGGGGATCGGAAAACTAAGAAAGAAATTAAGAACTTGTAATTTTGAAGGAAGAAAGAGAAATAATAAAGAAATAGTCCTCGGCTTGAGTCCGAGGAGACCCATTTGTCATTATCGTTCTTTATTTACTTGTGTTTGCTTATAAAAACCTGTTATCAAGATCCCAGCGTTTCTAACATAGGTTTAAAGCCCACACTCTACAAATTTTATTGTTTAAGGCTCATTGCGCCTGAGCCCGTGATTGTCTTTGGGTCCAGGTGCAATTGTGCACTTACAATTGGCGCCGTCTGTGGGAAATCTAGTCTAGAAGAGGTAGGGATACTATGGTAGGCTTAGGTGCTCACCATGCAGAGTCACAGGGATCACAGCCGGAAGATCATTTCGAACGTCTTGAACATCGAAGGGATCGTGAGGGAAGTGTCCATACAGAATACCCAGGCGCTAGCCATATTCATGAGGGGGTAGCACCACCCACGATGAGGGTTCTAAATCCATGCAGAAGGAAATCAATTGTTTGAAGAGAAGGTTACGCCGTGCTAAGCGTAGGTTTTCACCGTCCTCATCTAATTCTTCCTCAGAGGAGGATAGGGGAGGTGGCTACAGCTCAAGGTCGCGCTCTCCCACCGGTGCGCAACATCCTCCCGGTGAGGAGGACCACCAGCCTAACTCGCAGGGCGTAAGAAGCCTCATTCTAGGGGCTTAGGCAACGATGCTATGAGTAGGGCGTTGCACCAACTCTCCAAATCTCCATTTACACGGAGGATTGAGAAAGGAAGGCTTCCCAGAAGGTTTACCCAGCCCACTTTCACCATCTATAATGGCCGGACTGATTCGGTGGAGCATGTGAGTCACTTTAACCAGAGGATGGCGGTGCACTCTCACAACGAGACCCTGATGTGTAAAGTTTTCCCCTCTAGCTTGGGACCTGTCGCTATGAGGTGGTTCAATGGCCTTAAATCGGGGTCCATAAGTTCGTTTGGGGAGCTTACTAGAGCATTTGCTTCGCGGTTCATTACGTGTAGCAGAGTACCTCGGTCATTGGACTCACTGTTATCCATGACCATGAGGGAAGGGGAGACGTTGAAAGCATACTCCGACCGTTACTGGGAGATGTTTAATGAAATAGATGGCGACTTTGATGAGGTGGCGCTTAATACCTTTAAGGTAGGCCTCCCTACTGATCACAACCTG